>NC_060955.1:23589671-23592171 GCF_910589235.1 Vespa crabro | reverse complement strand
TAAATAGTGACTGATACATTCATAGATATTGAATATTTATTTTACGAAACATTTAATTATTATTAATTTTTAAAGACATTGATCAAAATAAATAAAGATGTTATTTATATGTTACTGAATCGCTTAGTTAGATTTATATAAAGATATTAATATGAAAAGTGATGAATAATTTAGATAAGTTTCTTTTTATGCAGGTACTAAATCATGTAGTTGGGCATTATTATATATATATATATATATATATATATATATATAAAGAAAAAAAAAAGAAAATAATACAAAGTATTTCATGAAGTGCGATGAATAATGTAGTTAAGTTTTTTTTCTATGTACTGAATCACGTAACTTTCGGCATATCTAAAGAAATTAATCTAAAGTGTTTCACGAAATATATATCAATGATGATTTTTATGAGTTACATTTTATAATTAATATTTAATTTATATCACAATATTGCGATATTATTTATAAAAATATATTTATGATAATAATTGATCCCTTGAAGAATAATATTGATAAAATGTTTATAAAAAAAGAATTGTATTATACCCATATATATATATATAATTATTTTTCAATGATATTTTCTTGTCGAATCAATCATTTTTCTTTTTTAAAATTTATATCGACGTATTTGAAGAAATACTTTTAGAAAATTTATTTAATATGTTAAATAGTAAATATTCGATTAGATAAGATCGATCAAATACTATTTACGATGCAGGAAGCATATTAAATGCCTGATATTAAAGATCCTGTATTGGGAACGAGCTTTCACTTCCTTTCTTAATCCTTTTTCGTTCTAATAATAAACTGTAAAAAAATTATAGTACACCTACATATAGATTTTTTTTTCTTTCTATTTGTTAATCCAGAACAAGCCCTTTTAGATATTTCAAAGTTTGATGGAAAATTGACAGAATATTAACGATAAACCGATGAAAATGTTTATTATTGGACGTTTATACGTTTGAAAAATGGCGGCCCGTTTTACGTGAAACAAATTTAAAAGATAATTATCTCAACCAGATGACAGAAGATAATTTGGATCAATGCCATAAGAAATATCCAATGAAAAAAATATCAAGATTTTTAATAACGTTAACTTTTGGTTGATAATAAATTAAAGATAATGGTCGAAATAAATTGATAGAAAATAAGGACGTGGGAGGGATAAGTGGGTGGGGGAATAGGAGAGGGGAGGAGGAGAAGGAGAAAAAAAAAGAAAAGCGAAAAAATTTTCCTCGGATTCAAATTCTTATTCGATGTCATTCGATTGGACGAATTTCTTTTCCGTTTTGAACCGGGGGTGCGGCCAAAGAGGAAAAGCTTTGTCGTAAGAGGTAATGGTGGGGCCGATCGGAAAGATTCAAAATGGCGGAAAGATCCTCCCGGCGACTACCGAGAAACTAATTCCAAAGAGACGGCTATGAACGACGATTAAATTATCCAAGAAATGATTAAACGAGAAAAAGAAAAATGAAATAATAATAATAATAATAATAATGATAATAATAATAAGGAAGAAATTTATATCGAATAGATACTACCTATATTTTCTATTTAAAAATATTTTCAATGAAACAGACATAAATATATGAGATATATATATATATATATATATATATTTGTGTATGTGTGTAATAATTACAAAAGAAATTAATCCATAAAAATTACTGTTCACTTTAAAAAATCATGTATACTAAATTCTTTGTTTTTTTCTTTTCTTTTTTTTTAATAATACAAATTGAACTATCCAAAAGCGAGCAATGAATTTAATCGAAATGAAAATAGTGAAGGGACGCCATGTTGGAAATTACAAATTGTTATTATTATTATTGTCCATGGAAATAACGTCATAAATATAAATAGACTGGCAATAACTAATTTGAAGAATATAAAACAAAAAGAAAAGGAAGAAAAAACAAGTTTATAAGAAGAAAACTATGGAAATGAACGGAGACGTAAAACTTACTTTCTAAAATTGAATTACCTTAGTTACAAACTGCACAAAATACTCTCCATTCATAAATGAATAAACACATAAAGAGGTTAACATGCTATGCGAAGCATGATAAAATATTTTATCAAAAGAAAATTATACAAAATTAAATATCAACGATGAAGTAAACACGAACAGTCTGAGGGGGAGGGGGAAATCGAAAATTTCCAGATGATTTTTTTTAAAATCCTATTTTCCCTCTGGACTTTTTGTGCTTGTTAGTTTTACGATTTGAGAAAATAAAAAAAAAAAAAAAGAGAGAGAGAGAAGAAAAAAATAATTGGCATCATAAAATATCCCGAAGAAGAGTAACTAATTGACCGAATCAGTACGAAACATCAAAAAATGTTTTCAACGAATTATTCGTATTCGTTTGTACGGTTAAGTAAAAAAAAAAAAAAAGAAAAAAAAAAAGAAAAAAAAAAGAAAAAATAAATAAAAAAAAGAAAACAAAAAAAGAAAAGAAAACAAAAAAAGGAACAAAAAATGAAAAGAAAA
>NC_060955.1:23557171-23577171 GCF_910589235.1 Vespa crabro | reverse complement strand
AGAGAGAGAGAGAGAGAGAGAGAGAGAGAGAGAGAGAGAGAGAGAGAGAGAGAGAGAGAGAGAGAGAGAGAGAAAAGAAATAGAATTATTAAACTTCTTACATGGAATTTATTAATGTTTATTCATTCAAACAATATTCTACTCACTGTATTTCCGATATTTCGCAAACCGTTTAAGCCACATCTTTCGTCCCGATGAGCTTGGAATGGATTACGCACCGGTCTGTTGGTTGGACTTCCCTCCTAGAAAAATGATATGACATATTTCAATGAACAATGTGTTACTTATATCATCACTACCATCTGACATTATATATATATCTTATACGATCTAAACACGAGATATATATCCTAAAAAACATTGCACGGCGATGACGAAAAGAATTATCACAAAAGTACAGTGGATTAGTCCATAGGGGGCTATATTTTTCACACAAAATCCACTTACAACCTTGCATTAGATAATAACGTACTCTCTTTTTTTTCTTCTTCTTCTTCTTCTTCTTCATTTTACTGAATCACTTACAAATACTGACATTTTTTATTACATCATTTTTTTCTAATGACTGAACAATAATACGTTCCTAATACAAAGTTGTGCAACGTAAATTAAAGGAGTGAAAAAAGAAAAAAAGAAAAAAAGGAAGAAATAACAGAAGAAAATATTTTTTTAATATATAAAGAAAAAACAACAAATTTCCACAGAACAACGGACAAACTATATATATATATATGTGTGTGTGTGTGTATATATATATACCATCCTCTTACCTTAAGATTAACCTCTAGTGGAAATATAATGGCATTTGAAGATATCGTATTACCAACGTTATTCGTTGTCATACGAACATAAGTCGATATACGTTTTTGTGTTGCCAAAGGCTCGACGATGCCTAATAAAAATGCATAAACAGAGACTAGTACTATCAACGTCCAAGCACACCACAAAATCCAACCAATTATTTCCACGTAAGCCAGTTTACGCGAATATCAAATGGCACTTTCGAAGAAAAATATATTTTCAATCGTGACACCAAAATACATACATATATATATATATATATATATATATATATATATACACATATATACGTATGTATATATGTATTACTTGATAATGAAATTTATCAAGATACAATATATATATGTATATATTTTGAGTTATCAAACAAATTCGAAGAATTATTAGATTTGTAAAGATTTTTAACAGGGTTAAAGATTATCTTCGAGTCGTTGTTATCGAGGAGAGTTCTCGAGAAGAAAATGGTGGTGACCTTCATTTTTAAAAAGAGACGTAGTAGTTATCTCGCTAAGCGGAAAATATTTCAACTGTCTAGTTTAGACTACCTTCTTCGAATAAAGTCACAAAATAAAGAAAAGAAGAAGAAAACCTAGCCACGTGTCGTCTTTTTTTCTTCTTCTTTTTTTCTGTTTTCTTTCTCTCCCTTTTTTTTTTTTTTTTTATCGCGATTAAATCAATATTCAAGATCGTGAATGACAATGAAACAACGATCGATTAAAGAAACGCGAATAACACTTTGAGAATGATACGCGATGGGCATATTTCTATTTGGCAACTCTATTTCCTAGAGAGAGAGAGAGAGAGAGAGAGAGCAAGAGAGAAGTAGCAAAGGAGCTCCAATCTATAAATAAAAGTCGGAGGTGCTCACGGTTAGCAGATAGAGAGTCTCTAGTTGGTGACTTGGACCCAGTAGTAAACGTGCAAAGTTTCGTAACACGAGTTTGGAACGAGGTAATCAAAGTGAATATATTTTTCGAGCTACGCCCTCTTTCTTCTTACCACTGAATCTTAGTCTTTCTTTTTTTTTTTTTTCTTTTTTCCCTTTCTCTCTCTTTCTCTCTCTCTCGTAATTTTAACATACAAAAAACATAGAGAATCTTAATTTGACGAAGATACGAAGATATAACAATAAGAATTGATCGAACGATGAGATCATCCTATAAAGGGTTTTATCAAATTTTCCTAGACAAATATTATATCCTAAGTAATTTATATTACATCGCTAATGATCGAAAAAAGTTAGATGATCTGATGGGTTGATATTTGTTAGATAGCAGCTGTTAGATAGAACAACAACGTAATACGACAGACGACGCGCGTAGTGGAGAGGACGACTTATACAACATAGAACTATGTTACATAACGACAGACAGTATCCGTAGTAAGAAATTTGTACCGAAACTAATACGGTCACAATAAGAATATTCTTTACACATGGTGGGTTATACATCGTTCGAGCCTTTAATAACATAGTTCGTCGTATTCGTTCTTATTTTTATATAATATCGTATGATTAATAGTAAGAGTAAGAGAGATAGAAATAGATAGATAGACAGAGAGGAGGAAAAGCAAAACACAAAGGGTTAAAAGGACGATACCAACCGATAATAAAAGGAGGGTTTCAACTTTTCCTCCTTTAACAAATTTGATCCATAGAGAAGCGACGTAGATAGCTTTGATATTATCAAAACGACACTCACGAACTGCTCGTTGCCAGCGCGATAGAGACTTTGCTGTCTCGTGTTAGGTGTTGCAGGGGAAGATGAGGTAAGACCACCACTAGCGGATGCCCCCGTGTTCCTGTCGATTCCAGAGAAATGTCCTTCCTGCCGGCTGGACGTCGAAGGTACGGACGGATCGTCGGAATGGTCATCGGAGTTTCTTCCCGATAGACCGTTCTGAAGTACGGTATACAAAGTCCTGACCTCAAAGTCATTTTCCTCGATATCGAATGGATTAACGGGCGAATTGCTTTTGGTACTGAGACCGTCCAATATGTCGTGATTTCCAGAGGAAAGAACATTCCGACGATAAGTATCGACCGGCTCGATCGAGGCTATCTCGTTGACCCCACGTATTACCTCGTTATCGTCGATCTCAAAATCGTCCGACTGGAGCGAGGAATTGTGTTGACTACTCTGCTCGTCGTTATCGATCAAATGCTCGGTGGTATTATTTGGATTAGTATTAGCGAGATTAGTTAGCAGGTCAAGATTAACAGGAATCAAACCACCGCCAGCACCACCCTCGTTACGCGGTCTAACGGCAGCAACAATGGCGGCAGCTATGGTCGCCGCGACATTACGTTCGGCCGTCGGGGAAACGGAGATACGTTGTTTGTTGCTGACCGAACGACGAGCGCGTTGGTGGTGATGGCGGTTGATACGATTGTTATCCGCGTCGTCATCGTCGCGCCGCGGATCGTCGTTATAATCTAGCTGCTCGTAGACGTATCCGTCCTCCTCGTTGGAGCCCGAATTGCTGCTAGTATTATTCCTGTTGCCGCTCCCGTCGAGATTGCCGTTGGCGTTATTGTTGTTATTGTCGTTCCGTCGATCGTCGTCCTCGTCGTCGTCGTCGTCGTCATTTACATTCGCTGGCCCAATGGCCGCGTCAACGTCCTCGTTCTCGTCGTCCTCGTCGTCCTCGTTGTTGTCGTCGTCGTCGTCGTCGTCGTTGTTATCGCGCTCGTTAGTCTCGTCCTCGTT
Organism: Vespa crabro; assembly: GCF_910589235.1. Classification (NCBI taxonomy): domain Eukaryota; kingdom Metazoa; phylum Arthropoda; class Insecta; order Hymenoptera; family Vespidae; genus Vespa; species Vespa crabro. The sequence goes on along the minus strand of NC_060955.1, from coordinate 23,573,662 downwards.
CTCGTCCTCGTCGTTCACGTAATCATTATCGTCGTTGACGTCGCCGTCGTCTTCCTCGTCCTCGTCGTCATCGTCGTTCTCAATGTCGTCGTCGTCGTCATCGTCGTCGATTTCGTTGTCGTCATCGTCCTCGTCAGCCCGATGACCGGCGATTGTTACCTCGACGGACGATGTTGCGCTGTGGGCGCGTGCATGCCCCGTACCGGTGGTGAGCACCGTGCTGCCGGCGGTAGGTGGCCTCCCCTTAGACCTCGACCAAAGCCCACCACCTGTGATGGCGGACGACGATGACGACGAGGAAGACGAGGAGAGCGAAGATTCGGGACGTACACTTCCCGTTCGTTTCCTTTCGTGTTCCTCCCCTCCGATCAATTCGTTCAAAGACGAACCACCAATCCCTGTTGTTGCTGCCTTCGAATGTTGCTGTTGCTTCCAACGATGAGTGCCACTCTGAGAAGAGTGACGGACGACGCTAGGTACGTAAACCAAAGGCGAACACCTTCCAATGATGTCCGCGTTAATGTCTCGACGTAACGCCGACGATTCCAAGGTACGATCCCTCGAAGAAGCGGTTGAAGATGATAGGTAGGAAGATGATGTTGACGATGTGTATCGCCCGCTGGAACCGATGCTACTGATGCCGTTTGCCAGAGTACTACAGACGCTTCCACCGATGCCAGTTGTATCACCGCCGTACGAAGACCTGTAATATTTGTCCGATCTTAATATTACGAACGTACGCGCGATCCTTTATTTGCTCGTGGACTCTGGCCAACGATTGCTTTTTTGCATACATCTACAAATATATATATATACACATATACATATACATATATATATATATATATATATATATATATATATATATTCGTAAGTATCCACAAAAAGATAGCATATACCAACGATATATTCTAACTCTCTATTCGTCTGTGCGTATATCCTATGTGAGATATTTAATGATATACTGTTAAAAAATGTAGTCACACAAAACTCATAGCAAAAAGTGATACAAAGTTCCATGCATTTACCTTTTCTCTACAAGCTTATCGTTCTTTACCTCGAACGTTCGATTTTCTAAAGCATAAAAGGTGCAAGCATATGATCGACCATTAAATTTCCATTGAAATTTCAAGACCGATCGGGTCGAATCGGGTCGATTCGGCGATGTCTAGGTGAGGCACAACATTTTCAAACAAAAAAAAATTGGAAATAAAATGAAATGAAGAAATAAAATAAAATAAAAACAAAAATGTCTTCGTCGTGAACGAGTTATTTATATGTGCGTGTTAGATAAAGTACGCAAAAAAAAAAAAAAAAAAAAAGAAATAATAATAATAAAATGGTAATTTTTTAGGGGGGTGAACGCTGCTTACTGACGCCGCCACGTGCAAAGGCTCACCTTGAGGGTGAGCACTGAGGTCGGCTGTACTCCGACAAGTAGCTCCTGCGGAGGCTGCTGGTCGTAGCCGATGAGTAGTAACTGCGGGCCGATCGATCAGAAACGATTTTAACGTCGTTTCGTAAGCGCTTTTCTTTGTTTTTCCTTTCTTTCTTTTTTTCTTTTTCTCTTGCATAAACCTACCTACCCCTCCTCCCGCTCCACCAATCGCAGTACTATATTTTGCTACTACCCTTCCACCGATTATTACACCGCGAGAAAATATCCGAGAAAATCGAAAGAAATGAAAGAAAGAAAGAAAGAAAAAAGAAAAAACTGTGAGAGAACTAAAATTATCGATAAGAATCGCTAAACCGACAAACACTTTTTCTCAACATTGTTAATACCAAACAATGTTCCTCCATCATTCTATTTTAATTAACACGATTTTTCCTTTTCCTGTTATCAACGCGTACCAACTCATTTGACTTTATTATCGACTATATTGACTTTGATTACGACTTAGTTGCATTATGCTAAGAACAATGACTTTAGATTGCAATAACTTGCGAAATACTTATGATTCTAATAAAACGCGTACATCTGATAAAGTGTTTTCCGATCGTATAAAATCAAAACGAAAAAATAACATAGAAAAAAAAAAAAAAATAAAAAAATAAAAGAAAGAAAATAAATAAATAAATAAAAAATAAAAAAAAAGTAAATAAATAAGTGAATAAATGAGGAAAAGTGCGACGACGCAATTGGACCGAGTTCAAATTTTCTTGATATTTCTTGGCGTCATGTCGGTGAACATAAACGATGGCTTACCTTCCAGTTTGGCAATAAGATCTTCTGCAATCGGAAACGTAGCTGGAACGAAGACTAGGAATCGTCGATGATGGGGACGATGAATAAATGCTCGAACGATCTCGAAGCGACGATGGGGTATCTCTTGAGGTGTAATTGTACTTGGACGTTGAACTACTGCTCCCTCCACTACCGGTTACTCCACTGCTGCTACTAGCACCTCCACCACCACCACCACCACTACTACTACCACCGCCACCACCACCACCACCACCACCACCTCCAACACCGGATGTTGTTGTACTCGAAGATGTCGAGCCACTTGAATATCGCCTGCTAGGTGAATGTGGTGCCATTGGGCTGGTACTGTAAGACACGGCTACGGAGCCCGTTTGACCTCCGCGGTGATACGACATTGCACTTTGCTATCTTTTCTTTCTTTTCTTCCTCTTCCTTTCCTTCTTTCTTCGCTCTCTATAATAAAAAAAAGAAAAAAAAAGAAAAAAAGAAAAAATATTGTTTAATTAAATCTTAACTCATTCCTCGCTAATGATATAGTTACCCAATATCCAACATTTAATAGTTTTATAGTTATCCAACATTTAAATGTACACTGTATACTAAAGTGATCCAACATTGAATACTCGTTATACGCTGTATACTTAATGATTATATACCATAGTTATTCAATGTTAAACTGTTTACTGTGTATAAAAGGTAACTATTGTCATTCAAAAAAATTCTACACGAATTATAAACTATTAATAAATATAAAGTATATCTCGATTGATATATTCGTGCCACAATCCCAATGCAAAACTTTTTTATCTGTCATTTGTAATTCATCCTAAATTAATTTCATATAATTTCGTCGAAGAAATCAATAATTTATGCATATATATATATGTATATGTATATATGTATATATATATATATGTGTGATAGAAAATAAGCACAAGTAATATATTATCTGTAAATTCTGTAGCAAGTTGATCCCTACGAACGTTTCTAATATGCGACACTGTGTCAACTTCTAAACGAGTTTTAAGTTAACGCAATTAGAATATGGGATTAAAAGAATAAAAAGAGGAACATGGGGAGGGGGAGAAATCAATGGCGGCTTCGAGTAGAATAATACTATTATGTAAGATGGCGGATTATAATTGAGATTGCGTAATCAATTTCCTAATACCATCCTTCATACGTTCCATTATTCTTCGAAAAAAATTTAAAGACAAAATAATGACAAATATGTGGATATAAAGATCCTTTGAAAAAAAGATATATATATATATATATATATATATATATATATATATATATAAATAGAAACGAAACTTACAAGGAGAATGAACGAGTAAAAATATTTTTTGACTCCATTTTAAATGATTTAAGGTTCATCCACATTCGTAATATGCACGATTTACGGTATCGATCCAAGTTACGGATGTACATACAAATGCATCAAATATATATACACACACACATACACAAGTACACACATGCGTACATACCAAAAGTCCAACAAAAGAATCCAATTAATTATTTTTCTATATACTAAGTTATGGAGTAATATATATATATATATACGTACACAACAAAAGTTCAAGGAGATCAAACTAATTTCTTTGTCTATGTACTAATCCTATGTAGTAAAGTTTCTTGAAGAGAAACACGAAATGATTCTGAAACGAAACGTGTCCGTTCGACCGGTTAACTCAGTACCAACTGATATTTACATTCTCATCGTCCAATCGGCACGTCGTGCACGTGGCAATGCGACACACCGGTATGTACGTACGTATATATCTATCTATCTATTTATCTATTCTCAACAACGACTTTGACTTTATATCCAAGATTATCGTAACACTACAGGCTCTTTCAAAAATTTTCCTATTTCTATATTTAAATATTTTTGTTATTCTTTAATTTAATTTAACAGAATGTTTTTACTAAAAACGTTTGCGTTATCATCCTTTTGTCGTACTTTAACATATTCAAAAAAACAAAAAAAAAAAAAAAAAAGATAACCTATAAAAAAAGGATTATTACAATGTTATAAACTTTTTTTTCATAAAGATTTTCTATCCTTCAACACGAAAATAATCCATTAATTTCTTAATTACGCAACGTATCTTTTTGCTCTTTAAACTATTTTTTACCGTTTGAGGAAGGATAATTTATTAAAACGACAAATCCACTCGAATGTCACAATGTTATAAAAACTTTTTCATACACTTTTATAACTTTCAATTCGAGAATTATGCATTATTTTTCCTTGTGTGTTTCTTTCTTTTTTTCTTTTCTTTTTTTTTTTTTCTTTTTTTTTCTTTTAATTACGCAACCTTTCCATTCGACAACGCGTTTTCTTTCTACTTTTCGAACTTTTTTTATCGTTCCTAGAAAAGATAACCTATAAAACGTATTTGCATTACACTTGATACACTTTACGCATATCTAATATTATAATAATAATAATAATAATAATAATAATAATAATAATAATAATAATATTTTATAATTCCAAATACAAAATTTTCAATTGACATTTAAATTTATACAATATTATTATTATTATTATTATTATTATTATTATTATTATTATTGTTGTTGTTGAAGTTAATGTTTTCGTCGTATAAAACGTAACCCTTAGAGAAAAGTTAACCTATAAAACCACTCGAATCGACTCGAATCGAACATACATAGATATAAAAGAGATTACGAGGGTAAATCGAAAGCAAAACGTTTAATAGCGCGTTTCTATATCATTTCTATCACGCAGCCGTACAGTTCGCATAGAGAGCAAATGTAATCGATCTTCACCTCTACCTCTTACGATATGTGCTTAACTAACTCCTACCTCTTCTAAAACCTATTATTATTCGAAACACGAAATGCGTATCATCCGAGAGAGAGAGAGAGAGAGAGAGAGAGAGAGAAAGAGAAAAAGAAAGAGAGAAAAAAATTACTAAAATATGAAATCGTCGAACGAAAGAGAGAAAAATTTTTTTTCGTCGAAAATTTCAAATAAAAATATATATCTTATATGTTATAATTAAAAACAGCACGAGACACACACACACACAGACACGCTGCGCGCACGCGCGTACGAATCTTTGAAAAAAGCATAATATAAAAATAGCAAAAGAGATACAGTAGACGAAGATATTATAGGTTATGGCGTTTTTCAGTGAAACGATACATACGCACACACACACACACATATATATATATATGTACGCACATACACATTTAACTCGCGAGATATTTTCTTTTTTTTTTTCTAACGTATTAATTCGAAACGCACGTTCCTTGTTTTTCGTCCTTTTCATTGAATGTCCTTCGTGACGAACGTATGTACGTATTAAGTTTGAAAATAGATAATTTAATATGGCCGAGATGAGGCCTTTGCAATTTCAAGAGAAAAGAAGAAGACACTTTATTTCCCTCTTTCTCTTTTTCTCTTCTCTCTCGCACTCTTTCTCTTGGTCGTAATTGGTGTCGCCTCACACAACACACGCGCACACACAACGTAAACGACAAACGATAGAAAGATGCAGCACCGTTTGACGAATGAATCTTTTTTTTCCTTTCTTTCTCTTTTTTTTCTTTTTTTCTTTTTTTTTTTTTTTTTTAATTTATTTCTTTCTTTTCTTTTTATTATTATTTCTTTTATTTTTTCTATTGACAAAAAAAATAAAAAAAGAAAACAAACAAAAAAAAAACAAAAAGAAAAAAAAAACAAAAAAGAACCTTCTCCATATAATCCGAGAAGAGACAATGAATATACTCACGGATCTAGTAGGAACGTCGTGAACGTTCGTTCTAACCAGAAGAAAATCTTTTTCGATCGACGCTTCGCCACACTCGTTTTATACTTCAAATATAGTATCGACCAAGAACGACTTCCATTTTCCTTTTTCTTTTCTTTACTTTGATTTTCTTACTTTCTTTCTTTCTTTCTTTCTTTCTTTCTTACTTTCGTTCGTTCGTTCGTTCGGTTGGTCGGTCGGTCGGTTGTTCGTACGTACGTACGTACGTACGTACGTACATACGTACGTTCTTATTTATTTATTTATTTATTTATTTCTAACGTCTAAATCTCGCTACTACGAAACCGTTCTCTTACGATACGTTACGAAGTTCTCTCTTATAAAAAAAAAAAAAAACCGAAAGCACTCGAGACGCGGCGACGCGTCACGACGTCGCCTGTACCCTGTCGCAAACGAGACAGACAGACAGAAAGGGAGAGAGAGAGAGAGAGAGAGAGAGAGAGAGAAAGAGAAATAGAATGAGAGAGAGAGAGAGAAAGAGGTGGAAGTGAAAAGAGGAAGAGAACGAGTGACGTCATCATCGTCTCGACAAATCTCGAATAGAATAATATCCTTTCAAATAGGACATTCGTCCTAATATTTTTTATCCATTTGAATTCAATAATAAAAATGAAATCGTTTCTCCATATCTTTCCTTTTCCTTCTTTCCTCCCATTATTTTTTTTTTTTTCAATTTCAAATTCCTTACCCATCATCATCATCATCACCATCATCATCATCATCGTCATAATCATCATCATCATCATCATCAATCAATCAATCAATCAATCAATCAATCAATCACCGAGAAATACGAAATAATCGAGATTTTCTATCGATATCTGTAAACTCGCTCGTCACATTCACCTATTAAATACACTTTTTTTTTTCTTTTCCATTATTACTATTATTATTATTATTACGAAGCAAAAATGTTACCTCTACCATGTTAAATATTAAATTCATATTAATAAATCGTGTTTATGTACTTTTTTGAGCGCTCGAATTACCTTTTTTTTTTTTCTTTTTTCTCTCTCTCTCTCTTTCTCTCTCTCTCTCTCTCTCTCTCTCTCTCTCTCTCTCTCTCTCTCTCTTTCTCTCAATATGTACCTTTTCGTGATCGGACGAAAGTTTAAGACATTACCGGAACGACCACGACTGGCATTCCGAGTTTTCGTATAAGTGCGATGCCTCTTCGACTTTTAAGGTTCGCCGATTTCCGCGTTGACAGCCATATCTCTTTCTACGTTCATGAAATTTATCGAAATATATAGAATCGACTGTTCCTTATCGCATTCTTATCTTCTTTTCTCTAACGCCATCTGGAATATCTCTTTGGTACTAAATCATATCAGGTGGCAATTTTAAACCTCAGAGTACTTACGCCTATCTTTCACATAATAATACTTCGCATGCACTCCAATTTTGCAATATTATTTTATTATTATTATTATTATTATTATTATTATTATTATTATTATTATTGTTATTGTTGTTGTTGTTGTTGTTGCTGTGTTGTTATTATGATTAATTGTTTAATCATATTTTCTTTGGTAAACATTTTTTAATTTACTGTCTCGTCTCATATGTATTTTCATTTACATTTTTTTCAAGCATTACAATAAGATATTTTTCTTTTTTTTTTTTTTTTCTTCTTCATTTTACAGAGAGAATCGTTGTTTTCTATATAACGTCACTTAATATACATATTGTTCTTAATAAAAAAATCACATAATTAAACTTATGAATGTAGTCTACACTCGTACTTCTTCGCTTAAATTAATGATTTTAAAATATAATATCATTAACAGCAAACTTATAACTTTACATCATTTAATTGCTTTCAAATTATGTTACTTGATTCCTTTTATTGAAATTTTTTACAATCAATGAAGAAAGTATAGGATTTTGTTTAGGTGGAATCAAAGCTGCGGCAACATACCTTTTTTCTAAATTTACAAAGTTGAATACGCTACACGCTTGATCTACTGGTAAAATTTCACTGTTTATATCCAAATCTTTTATGATTTGTTTAAGATTGCTAATAAATTTGTGATCATAATCTTTTTCTAATCCAATTATTAATAAATCTAACTTTGGTTCTAAAATGTTAAATAATACGAGTGAATCTTTGTTTATATCCTTTGCAGATGCAACATTCCAAAATAATAACGATTTGGAAAATAAAACCGTAGGTCCGATTATTTTGAGACCATTGTTTAAGTTGAATCCTGTCTATTCAAAGGAAAAATAAAAAATATTTTTTATAACATATGTAAGATATAATAATTGAAAATTAATGGACATACTTGATTATAACCGGTTATTAACAGTAAAGAGGTATCATTTTTATTGAGTATGGTTACTGTTGTTTTCCCCGGTCCATCGTAACTTTGTTTTCTCGCATTTTGCGAAACATGTAAACTTCTATGAAAAAATAACAAATTTTTTTTAAAGAAAACATTTTCATTATTATATATTATATAAAGTATTTCAGATTTATCAAATTTATCGTTTGTAATTAAATATTATTAAAATTATATATTTTTCATATTTCATTTTTTTTTTTTTTTTTTTATTATTCTATCTATTACCAACCTTAAATTATGAAGTACTTTGTAATTGAAAAATCTGTGGAATGTAAACCTCATTTCATTAAGTAGAGAATAGAATAATTTACTGAATAATAAATATTTGTATGATCTTTGGAGGTTATAAAAGGTACCTAGATTTGGATCATCGCCTTTTAAAATTCATGTATAAATGCATACACATATGTATGTAAATGTGGAGTCAATGTTACCACTCTATATTAGATAAATTTTTAGTCTAGGGACTATATAAAAATAACTATACAAAATTAGATATACCATCATGTAATTAGTTAATTTTATGATGTTATGAAAAATAATAAATAATAGAACAAGAAATTCTCTTATTTGTGTTTTGTTTTATAATAATAATAATAATAATAATAATAATAATAATAATAATAATAATAATAAAAAGACTAATATTAAACAGAACACTATTGCCATCTATGCGGACAAATGTATAAGTATTTATCTTAATTTAGAGCACTATCGAATTAATCAAAGTAAATATCGTGTAATATAATTCATTTAATTTTGACATTAAAAGAAATAGAAATATGTGCGAAAAATAGGTATAATAAAAAATGCGATATATCCTTGTATGTTCGATTGTAAATTGATCAAAAATATTAACCAATGAGAGTGAAAGATCGAGAAAACGATACTTCCGGTTAATTCGACATTCCTCTTTAGTCTGTTCTATTCTCATTCATTTCATCTTTGGCTGTCCACGGAGCAACATACCTCTGAAGAATTTTCTACGTAACAGCGAGTTCATATTCATAGGTAAAAACATTTTCAATTTGTTATTTAAGAATCTAGCTTCATCCACGTGTATTATTTCATGCATTTTTCATAAAATAGTACGTTCATATAAAATAGCTTTATTAGATTAAATTTATTAATATATTTTTATCTCACAACACTTTAAATATTTCTGCACGATATATCCGGAATTAATTTCAATGATGATGAAGACATTTTTAGTCTCGTTCGTATGATTACTTCTTGATTATGATCTTCATATGCTGCTGATTTCTTAATTGATTATTAATCTTTCCGCATAAGAATAGAACTTCTTTTTTTGCGAATTAGTTTTTCCATTTCGTTCTAGCAACAGCATATAAGCTGAACGTTTCCTTCTTCTTCTTCTTCTTCTTCTCCTCCTTCGCACCTTATAATGGCGATTTATAAAGCTTCAGCTTTATGGCTAGCATCCATGCTGGATAATGTTCACACTGCAAAAATTTATTCTTATCCACGTTAAAATTGTAGTGAGTATTAGTTTGTTTGGTTTTTTTTTCTTTTTTGGTTTCTTTCATTAGCCCCATTTCAATGCAACTGCGTTTTAATACTTTTAAGATTATGTGCACGTACGTTTCTATCATTCTTAAGTTAATTGGTATGTTAAAAAATGATGAAAATTTACTGCCCCAGTCTGAATACCATGACAGAGTAGTTTTTACTGATATTAAAAAAAAAAAAAATATTTTGTATTTGTTTACATTAATTATTATTGTTATTTAACAATTTGTATATCTTATTTATAGGTAAATATCCCAGATAATAAATTTCTACGGCAATGCATCTCTTAACAATGGCACATTCATACGATTCAAGGAAATCATTAGGTAAATATTGTAATATATATTTTATATAATTTGTAACAATTACAATATAATATTTTACATGATGATATTAATTTGTATGCCCCAGTCAAGCGGATCTTTTTATGAAGAATATATTAGAACTGAATTTTGTATAAATGATACTATATATATATATGCATGAACTTACAAAGGTGGATACTTTTTTAATATAAATGTTTTTTTCTTTATAGGAAATAACTTGGAAAATGGTTGACCAATTAATTACATTACATTACATTGAATTATGATATTACAATGTGAAAGATAATCCACATAACATATTAAAATCACAATGACATTTGCGTAAGTAAAATAAATTAATTCATTTTAATATATCGTATATAATATTATATTTTTGTATAAATTTATATATTAATATCGTTATTATATGATGATTAATTAAGTTATCCCTGTCTTACATTAATAAATGGTGATTAGAAATGTTCTGATATTGATTTTTAATTTAGCGATTTAAATATGAAAATATTTTGGAAATATAACAGAGAGAATTTTTATTTCAGATTTAAGGGGAAAACTTCAGGATATAATAATAAACCAGAAATATGTAATCACGCAATGTAAGTTATAAAACTAATATTCGTATACATGTGTATATATGTGTGTGTGTGTGTGTGTGTGTGTGTGTATTTGCTTAATTATTATGATGAATTAATACAAGCATATGGTTGAAATATTTATATTGATGTAAAAAATTATCTGATCTATCATACATGGTAGTTAAAATGATCTACAATTATTTGAATATATTTTCAATGCATTTTTTTTTTTTTTTTTAGACGGACAAATTGAGATCGAATCGCTGATAAACGTTTCTACAAAATTTTTAATTCAGGTTAGTATATATAAAATTCAATGTGAAAAATGATTTTGTTATCGCTTATATATTTATTATTAGAGTACTATGATGTTAAACATATTTATACGCTATAATGATAATCCATGACTTACAACTTGCCCTCACTGAGTTATTTTTAATTATTACCAAAGGAATGTCTTTTTACATTTATATTGAAAATTTCAATTCAAATATTATTTTTATCTTTTCAGTGAATGATTCATAGAAATCAAGACAGGAGTTTAAGCATTACAAAATTTCAACGTGAAACTAACGAAACAAAATAATATATATATGATCTTGTAAGTAATTAACAATGATAAAAAAATTATATAATTCATTGAATTGTTAATATTACGCATGATGTTCAATATACGCTATGATTCCTAATGATAAAATATTATTATCCTGAAATGAAAAATAATCTATTAGATAAATCTATGTCGTCTTTCTATTTCTCTTAATTTAATTTATATTTCTTTTTTTTTTCTTTCTTTCTTTTCATTCCTGCCTAAAAAAAAGTAATTATCCTTGGCCTCTACGAGTAGCCGTATAATTTGGAAAAAATACTATGTGTGGATATATGGGTGCTATATTCACAAAAAGTACGTGAAATCTATCCTTGGATGCAAACTGAACAGTAATGGATTATATTGATTCATTATAATTATTGTAAAAATATATAATATGTACTTTATTGGATATGCAGAAATTCTAATAAAAATAAAATATACAATCTAAAAATTGTTGCATTAAATCAATCATGGCCATCGTATCACCATTATGTCTTTTGTATTCATGCTAAATATATATAATATATGTATGACGATAAAAGCTTATACATGTATATGTTTTTTTTATGTTCACGTAAGATTTTGCAAAATCAATCAATGTGAACGTATAATTTTATATCTTCTATTGATTAAAAGTAGATTGAACTATTAGCAGGATGTATGAGATATTTTTGCGTGCGAAATAATTTTTTGGAGCAATGTATTTTTTTTTTTTTTATATAATACTTGCACATATTGTATACCTTAGAAATTGTTAAGATAATATATTCATATTTCTATGCATTGAACACAAAATCATCACATATTATGTATTATGCATAGTTTTAGGATGGTCGTATTGCATTATATCAATTATATGATATACAAACTATAGTTTCCAAATTATTATTTTCTTTTTTCTTTTTTTTCTTTTTTTTTTTCTTTTTTTTTTTATAACACACAACCAATATAATAATATTTACAAATAATATATATTCGTTTGCTTTTTGAAAATAAATTATAAAAAAAGTGATATTACTATTTGTAAATTTAACAATATATAATTGTAACACAAATTACATAGTAGTATAATTTGCGCACCACTGACTGTTATATATATATATTACTAAATTAAAGCAAGTCTATGTTAACTCTCTCTATCTGTTTTTCTTTTTTTTTTTTTTTATTATTATTTTTTTTATATATATATATATATATATATATATATATATATATATATAAGCACGGTCATTGGTCAATTCTCGAGATTTATAAACCAGATCCATAAGTTGTCGATTAAATTAATTCGCAGTTAGATTTACAAATGTAACAATATGTATATTGTGTAAAACTTCGAAAATTGTCTTATCAACTAATTTGCCAGAATCGAATATATTTTAAAATTTACATTATTAGTTTATCGTGTGTGTGTGTGTGTGTGTGTATAGTATTTCACAGCATTTTTCAACTAGGCTTTTTTTTTATTTTTTATATATATATATATATTTTTTTTTATTTTTTATATATGTATGTATATATATATATATATAAAGAGAACTTGTGAAAAATGAAATGGAGTATTATCATGAGTTTGAACTATACACATATGTGTAAATGTTTGTTTTACTATTCTTTTTTTCTTTTTTTTTTAAATCAATCAAATAGAATTATGAATCATTTTGAGTATATAATATGACGTATGTTATATTTTACGTAAATATGTCTTTTGTGATCTACATGAGGTTATTATAAAAAAAAAAAAAAAAAAAAAAAAAAAAAAAAAAAAAACAAAGAAAATCAGCTTTTATCATAAAATATTTGATATAAGCGTTATAATAGATATTTTTTTTTGTTCGTATCTAAGAAATGACTCTCCAGAGAGGGTCATACAAATTTTGATAATTTAACTAGAGATTCACTGATATGAGTAGATATTATAGTTCGTTTTTTTTCTTTTTTTTTTTTTTTTTTTGTGTCAAAATGTGTTGTTAGGTATATTTATACGACCTAACAAATTCAATCATTTAAAACCTACAACAAATTATTTTTGTTCTTCGCATTGGCGCAATACTTCTAAAGAGACTTTTATTATTATTATATTACTTTTTTTTCTTGTTTTCTGTTTTCTCTTTTCATTTTTCTTTTTTTTTTTTCTTTTTTTTTCTTCTTCTTCTTTTTTTCTTTTTTTTTTTTTCTTTTTATTATTATTTTTATTGAGGAACGGCATCACCATTGGTCTTCTCAGATTAAATATATCCAGAATTGAAAAAATTTTCTAACTACGATAGTTGAATATTGAAATATTCACAGGTGGTATGTGTTACTATATTCCTGAGTATATGTCCCTATGGAACACCATCCATCATGAATATTATTTTCACGAATTGTGTACCATACTCGATGATCTCGATGTGCTGCACGTAATCAAAATAACTAATTGTTATAGTCTCGATATTTTATACTACTGTACTGTACACCATATCAGTTGGAAATATTCTATACATTAGATGTCACAATTGTAGTTGATATTCCGTAATAGGATCAAATTCTTTTTGATGAGTAGCATTAATTGCTTCAACGTATCCCCATAATCTCATAGCAGATCCGCACACTCTTTGAATTTCATCAACTTCTTCGAACTCTAAATCGGTTCTCCAATGAAATGGGGCTACTTTAGAATTACGAAATGTACTCGATACACCACCAACGTCACTTTTTGTATGAGTATCTAAAAATCTTTTTACATTAGGATGGAAATCCAAACCGTAAAATGTATAAAGTTCCTTCACATATTTGTACGGTTCTACTGATAGATCTTCATATCGCACCACCCTGTGTGTCACACATCATATCATATATCAAATGTATATATATATATATATATATATATTATTAAAAAATTATTTAATTATTGATATCATTTACGAGATACTATGATAAAAATGTATTTGGATCAAATGAGTATCCAACTTCATTCAATTAATTTGACCAAATGATTCTACTTTTTGTTTTTCTTTTTTTCTTCATATATTTACCTGAAAGAATGTGGATATTTTTTTATCAAACGTACTGCAGCACTGAAATCTGAAACCATATCAGCACAGACCAAAGCTGGATCTGAACAATCTGGACTGGTAGGACACCATTCTCTATGCTTTCTTGATTGTAAAATTCCTCGTGGATCACGTACCAACAATACCAATCTTATCCCTAAACTAAAAGGCTAATAGTGAATTACATAGAACTAAATTTACATGATATTAGATGAAGATATATAAACCTACCGTTTTTTAGCTAAAAGATCTTCTGCCGCACGTAATCTTAAACGTACTAATTTCATCGATTGAAATGGAAATAATTGACAAAATTTTGAAACGAAACGCGAATCCCAACAGATCTTTTTATGTATTTGACATTGACGCCATAAATGTGTATTGTGATTGAAGACCCATGGATGTGTTTTCCCATATTCTAGATATCTATCTAAAATTATATAAAAAAAATTTTTATAATTATTTCTTATGTTACAATTTTTAATCGTAATAATATTTAATTATAGATTCTTACCAAGATTATGAAAATTGCAATTTAACAAGGATTCAATATTTTGAAGCGCTTCCTCCGCAAGTGGTGGACCTCTGATTTGTACAATTCCAAAATCAAGTAATGGCTCGTAATGATAGAAATTTGCTGGATGTGCATTTATGACATCGCCAAGGAATGTGCTACCACTTCGCCAACTTGTCAAAATTATACTTCTCATTGGAGTACCATCTTTCTCCATAACTAAGTCGTCCAATTTACTACATATTAATATATACAAAACACATATTTTGATCTATGTATTGTTTTATACATTGTAAGATACATTAGAATTTATATGTGTCGCATTTGTTTTACCTAATATTGAGACCATATTTTCCATTGGGATACTCATAATTTTGCATCTCCCTTTCTATGGCTCTTCTTTGTTGATCTAAGACTTCTTGTATTTCGATGATCGTGGCATTGTCGTTTGAACCTTTGATGTATGTCTATAAACAAAAATATCTATGGCTGTGATAAAAATGGAAATGATTTGTGTATCTTTTTATTTATCTTTTCCTTTTTTCTTATCAAAATACTACACATATATGTGAATATTTTAAATACATGTACATGTAAATATTTTAAAATATATGCAACATATTTAACAATGCAAAATTATTATATCGTATATGTACAAAACAAAAATCAAATAATTTAAGTTTTCAAGCATCAAATCATATTTACAAGCAATATGCCTATATCAATGTTTATTAATGAAATTAAACATAAAATGGAAAGGGTACGATTAATAAATATTTGTGTTAGCATGCTTATATTTAGATGCATAGAATAAATTCCGAATTAATTTTAATTTATTATATGGCTATTAAAGTAAATTTTGATTAAATGTTTTTTTTTTTTTTTTTTTTTTTTTATTTATGTAAGAAGTTTATGAAAAATATCATTTAGAATGATCAAACATATAAATAAAAAAAATATACATATATATATATATATATATACACAGGAAAGTATGGAAAGAAAAGAAAAAAAAAATTAAAAATAATAATAATAAGTCAGACATAATTACCCATGTAACAAGCGATCCATATATAAGTATTGTAAATGTACACCATACTTCATTTTTCTATGATTAGGCTCAACTAAGACATGCACATATTATTTATTGTTGCAAAACAGGTTTTTAGTTGATGTGTTATTTATATATATCAAGCTTACCGTTACAGATTCTTGGATTCTGACGATCCTTGGCCTTATTTCAACGTCCTATATCGAAGAAGTATCGAGTTTCTTAATCTTTTAATTATGTGCTTGTGAAGAAAACATGGTAACATCTCAGGTATGACAAAAAGAATATCCTTCTCCCTTTTTCTCAGGCCATATAATATGGCAATTTAAGATAATTTAATAATAGTAATAATAAAATAATAAGCCAATATTTTTTTGGACATGTGTAAGGAATATTAATGTTAATGGATATTAAAATAATTAATATTTTTAAGAAATAATAATATGGATTATGTATGGAAGAAGATTAAATCATATTTCTAAATTAAAGTAAGCAAAGT
>NC_060955.1:23537171-23552171 GCF_910589235.1 Vespa crabro | reverse complement strand
CCTCCCAAATCTTCTCGCCCCTCTCATTCGTTCCATAAAAGAATAAATATATTCATAATTCGCTTTTCCTCATAACTCGTAGATATTTTACGTAAATATATACGTACATACGTTTTCAATTGATAATTTTATCCATAGTCCAATGAAATTGATGAAAGTCAAATAGAAGGGGGATGCGAGATGGAGAAAAAGAGAAATTATTTCGACATATTGCTTAGTAACACGATACTATTATCGAATTTATCTTTAAAGTATAGATAAAGTTTATAGTTAAATACTTAACTTTATCTATATACGATAAAATTAATCGTTGTAGAAATTCTTATACCAAAAGAAATTACAGTAGTATATTATTATAATCATTAAAAACAGTAGAAATTACAGTAGTATATTATTATAATCATTAAAAACAGTTTAACGTAATAAAAACAATTTTTGTTTCTCTAATATTCGATATTTAATCCATTAATCGTAAAGTACATTACCGTGAACGATTGTATGTGTATGTATATTTACGAACATTCATATATGTGTATATATATATATTTTTTTTTTCTATTTTTTCGTTTCTTTTTTGAAAGAAAAAAAAAGTGAGGTTATTTCGACATAGGCCAGTATTTATGTGCGACAATGCATGCCTTTGTGCGTGCATATATATATATATATATATTTTTTTTTTCTTTTTGAAAAAAGATTATTAATACGTGAACAGACGATGCTTCTTCTTTTTTTTTCGCCTTCCCTCTGGAATAAGATCATAAAAAGATCGAAAGAAAAGAAAAAGAGAAAAAGAGAGAGAGAGAGAGAGAGAGAGAGAGAGAGAGAGAGAGAGAGAAAAGTATAGTTGCGTGTAGGGATGGGCTGTATAAACAGCATAGTACAATATAATATAACAACATCAACATTGTCGTTGTCGTTGTCGTTGTCGTTGTCGTTGTCGTTGGTTGGTCTCTTATACGTTATACGCGCGGGCGCGTGACTCGAAAAGCCGGTCACGGTATACGATGTCATTCCATTAGGACGATCAATTATTCACATTGACTTTAGCCGTATGTCTTTCCAGTTGGCTATCTCATATACTTTAACTATCTCTTTCTCTCGTTTCTCTTACTCTTTTTCTTTCTCTTCCAGTCTCTTTGTTTCTTTAACTATACCCTGGACAAGCATACATATTCCACGAGGAACGGTGTGGAGGTCGTTTGGTATATCTTCCCAATGCTATACGCGACCCTGACGATGTCCACGTCAGACCTTAGAGTGAAACGACCGCCGAAGAACAGGGCGACTCATCGAGTACGACTGTGGTCACGGTCGTTTTTCTTCTTTTTTCTTTTTCTTTTTTTTTCCTTCTTGCCTATCTCTCTCTCTCCCCCCCCCCCCTTCCGCCACTCCACATCTCTCTTTCCCTCGCTCCTGCTCTTCCCGCTCTTACCATTACCTAGAACACCTTGTAACGGTTTACGAACAAAACGAATAAAATGATGATGCATGATTATTCAATTCTCGCAAAGTTCTCAAATTTTTATAGTACCTTGCTATACGCCAATGTTATATATTTTATTGATAATAGCATAGGCATATTATGTGATATGAATATATACCTAAATGGTATAATAGAATTATACTGTACGATATAAATGTGTTATAACATATGTTATATCATACACACACACACACACACACATATATATATATATATATATATATATATATAAAATGTAATTTTACTGTATGGTATAAATATGTTATACATATGTTATATACAGTATAATTTTAGTACAACATAACAAATTGTATACTCAACATTTTTCAGTCTTTTTGCCATCCGTTTATTTATCGTGGTCCGAATGTTTATAATGTAATATAAATATAATTTTCAAGATCCAAGGAAGTGATCGGGAAGTCACTGTATATTATTTCAAAGATACGGCTGTTACGGCTGGTATTATACCGAGCTAACGAGAACATTCTACGAGAATATTCTACAAATCTCTTACAAGTTTTTTTCTTTTTTGCTTTAGCACGTAATATAGTAGCACTTATCATTTCGCTATCCTATAGGTTTTTAGAAACTCTGATATATACTATATCAAATGTTATTGTAATGACGTGTTTTATATATATATATATATATATATATATATATATATATATATATATATATCGTATACTATAATAAAATTTATTAAGAGACACGAGAATGGTAAGACGCATCATCGCTGAAAAATTCATCGTATTTCTATCGCCATTTTATTAGGTACATACGTAACTTTTTTGTATGATCTACACGTACCGCTTCTTGGCGCGAATAAAATTGACATACCAAAATGGCGTCTGTCCTTCCAATTCCATCACATGTTATGCCAACTGTTACTCCCTTCTCTTATATTAGTCTTTA
This sequence comes from Vespa crabro, assembly GCF_910589235.1. NCBI lineage: Eukaryota > Metazoa > Arthropoda > Insecta > Hymenoptera > Vespidae > Vespa > Vespa crabro. Next base: position 23,549,773 of record NC_060955.1, on the reverse strand, counting down.
TACTCTAATTGCAACGCAGATAAACGCATGATCATTCGATATGGCGAGGTTAATGAGGAAAGAACAAAAAGCAAGCAAAAGAAAAAGGAAGGAAAAATAATTAAAAAAAAAAATATATATATATATATATATATATATATATTTCAAACGTGAAATGTATGATTTTTGGCGGGAAAGTTAACGTTTAAATTTTCGGCGCGCGCTTTTTCGTTTTTCTTTTTCTTTCTTTCTTTCTTTTTTTTTTTTTCTTTTTCTACGTTTTCTACTTGACCATTCATCGTTGGCCGAACGATCAAAAGTGATAAATGTCTAGAAAGAGTCCGTGAACTTGCTCGCTTGATTTTCTAAGACTTCCTTGTGGCGATCGTAAGCAGAGAAAATGTTGCGTTCACGCTCTCTTCTCAAGGTTGTCGAGGCTCGAAACGACGACGCAACCCAGACGATGTGCGACCGGTTCCTCGAGGGCTGCTCTTACTCTTGCTATATAGGGTGGCCCAAATTAAGTGTTATCAACAGTTTCCTATCGAATCGTTATAACCGGCTCATTTTTTTCTTTTTTCTCTTTTTTATTCATTTATTTCTTTTTCCCCTATTTACAACAACGAAATCAGCAATAACGTGTCTAGTAGTTCTTATCAATTCTAATAACTATTTTTTGGAAGAAATAGCATTCAATATAAAAAAATGTAGATATATATATATATATATATAATAATAATAATTTAAAAAGAAAATAAAAAAAGGAACTATCTTGTAATGATTCGATCGAATAATAATTTGTAACATGTTTCATGTGAATCACCCTATAGATCGAGGGTGGACCGCATTAAGTGTTACCAACACTTTCCAATCTTCATAACTATCAACTTTCTTTTTTATTACAAAAAAAAAAAAAAAAAAAAAAAAAGAAAAGGAGGAATGGCACGATCTGCAATAATATATTGTATAGCTCTTATCAAATTTAATAAAATTTTTTTTTAGAAATATGTTGTTCCACGAAAAAAGAAATATACAATAATAGGTTAAAGAGAGTTAAACCTCCTTTTTTTGTTTGTATAACTATTTTTAATGATTTAGTTTAAAAATAGTTTGCAATGTTTTGCGTGAACCATCCTGTAGATCAACGCTGGCCACGTGTCTTCCTTTTCCTCTTTCCTTCCTTCCTTTTTTCTTTCTCTATCTCCTGCAGAGTTAAAAATTCCTCTTACGTATCTCTTTTATCGCTAAGAGATAGGAAATCAAATCAAATAATATTATATTTGCAAAAACCGAGAAAGCAAAACAATAAAATGGAAAGAGACAAGTTGATATATGATATTTTGAATAATTTCTCTTATATAATACACAAAATAATAATCCCTATGATTATCACTTATTCCGTCTGGCGACAAGTAAAGTCTTTTTTGTATGTCGTGTATGTGTGTTTTTATATTTCTTTTTTTTTCCCTTCTCGTAATAAATTTCTTTTTTGCACTCGTCATTTTATATAAGTGTATATATGTGTGTGTATATATATATATATATATATATATATATATATATATGCATCTAATAAATATTGCTTTGAAATAATTATGATTTACTGATAAAAGTTTTTTTGTTTGTTCCTTTTTTATCTTTTTCTTTTTTTTGCGTCCGCTAATTGATACCGAAAAAACTAATTTGGCATAATCACGTACTTATAATAAATATAATGTGTGACTACCTTGTATTAAAGAAAAAAGAAAAAAATGGCGCGCTTCGCTTCAAATAGTTGACAGGTAAAAAAAGCAAAAAAGTAAACCACTTACGTATTTTAAAATACATTGAGAATCGTGCTAATTAGATGACTGTTGCATCATTAACGAATAAGTGAGTCTTGTTTAATATTACGTAATAGAAAATTGAATATTATTTAAATCTTTTTTTCTTTTCTTTTCCAATAACGATTTTCTACAATTCAGTGGTTCTCAATCAATTGAAAAAAGAAGGAAAAAAATTAAATTATTTTTTATTCGTTTGCTTGTTTCTCGTTCTTTTTATTTTTTTATTTTTTTATTTTTTTATTTTTTTATTTTTTTATTCTATTTTTATCTTTAATACGACGAGCATAAAATATATTTTAAATAAAGAAAGTTTATATGTGAGAATGAAACTTATTTTAATATATCATTGATACCAGTAACGTTATCAATGTTTTTTTCCGACATAAAAGATATGTCATCCGGTGATTAACTTATCAAAATTTAGATATTCTTATTAATTTGAAACAAACAAAAATGATAAGATTTAATTAGTTATCTTTTTAACTTGTTTTATTGAATATTTATAAAAAAATTAAGATATAGTTAATGTGCGTGTGTGTGTGTATGTGTGTGTGTATGTGTGTGTGTATGTGTGTGTGTGTGTGTGTTTAATTGCTCATCATTTCCACAACATTCTGAACACCAAAAATATGGAAGTACAAAAGAAACGATGATCTTATGTTTGATTCATGATCAATGAAATTATTGTTTGCATTCCAATTGAATTTTAATTAATTACAAAGTCCTTCATTCGTATCGCTCTAGCTGATAATAGAATTATTCAAATGGATCGTCCATGAAATATATATATATATATATATGTATATATCGAATAACAAGAATTAAAATCATTTAGGCCTATTAAAGTGCAAAAAATTTAGCCTCTCTTCTTCTCTCACCAATTTTAAACTTCCGCATTGAGTTTGCATTTATAAACATTTTGATGAAAATTGGCGATGATCCAACATTTATTATTCGTCACCTAATGATGACAGATGAATGCCTTATTTAACACTAATTATATTACCCAATTAACCCAATTTGCTATAATGTAGACAGGGGATAATCAATATACATATCTATCCAAAGAATCAAATCATCATTATCTACCAATCGTTTACGATATCGCCTGGTATATTTAATCTTCAAATAATAAATCTTGATTTTTTTTCGACGGATTTTACTAAGAAGAAAACTTAAAAAAAAAAAAACAAAAAAACAAAAAAACAAAAGAAAAAACAAAAAAAGAGAAACAAAAGAAATGACAGAAAGAGAAATATATTTCAATTTTTTGTAAACGTTAATTTAATAAGTAATATTTTGTACAACGTGACACTAAGTTAAAGAAGAAACGTAAGATATCGACATGATGCAAGATTGTGCACCCTCATATTACACTTCAGCGGTACGGAATTGGTTAAATGGGAATTTCTACGATAAGTGAATTGAATGTATGTACTATGGCTAAAAAGATCACTAGATCGTCTTTCCTACGATTTCTTCTTACGGAGATATAGAAAACAATTTTTTCTTGTTTCTTTTTCCTCTTTTTTCTGTTTGTCTGTTTCTTTTTTTTTTTTGTTTGTTTTTCTTTTTATCTTTTTTACGTCGCTCGTAAGCATTATCAGTATTTATAATAATGGGACCTGAAAAAAAAAAAAAAAAATCTTACGATAAGATAAATATTTTGTATTTATCGTATTGAAATAATAACAACTTCTTTTTATCTTCGACGATAAATGATATTATGATAACTAAATATTTTGTAAGTAGTTGTTATCGTGGGAAAAAAGAACTGGAACGACAAACGGAACAACGTCGATGTGCACATTCAATTTAATTGTTCTACGCTTCTTTACAAGTCCCGCTACAAGAATATCTGATAAATAATATAGTAAAAAAAAAAAAAAAAAAAAAAAAAAAAAAAAAAAAAAAAAAAAAAAGAATCTCACTTTTACAGAACTCAGAAAGATTATTCCAAAGTCAAATAATTATCACTACGTTGTCTTTCTCCCTTCGACATTGGTATGAAACACTTTTTTTTTTTACAGCATTTCTAATACTTACAAAAATAACCGAGTGTATGGATTTTAAATGTGTATGTGTGTTTGTGCGTATAATATGTACTAATAATATACAGGATAGCCTGTAAAAGTGTTCTTAGGTGTTTTTAAAAATTTATATTAAAAAAGAAAAAAAAAAAAGAAAAAAAAAAGTTTTGCGATAACGTTTATACTTCCGTGAAAAATATAAATATCAATTTGGTCCTCGATCTTTTCTATCTCGATCGATTGGTTATAAATCTTTCGGCAAATTTTATGAAAATACTTATCAGATAAAATTATTCCAAAAAAAAATCGAAAGCTTCCTCGTGTTTTCGAATAGTTTCCTCAATCGACGAGGAGTCATCACGATATTGTTCGTTGTTATCCTTCTTTACTCTTTCCCTCTTCCTCCCTTTCTCTCTCTCTCTCTCTCTCTCTCTCTCTCTCTCTCTCTTTCGCACTCTATCATTTCCGAGCTCTACCGATTTCGCTCAACGATTGCTAAACCTTAATTGCGATCTCGAGAATTTCCTTGAAGAAAAAGAAACACGTATTTCGTTATATCGACAGGCTAAAGATGTTAGCTAACTGTCGAGAAATAATATTGACGTTAATACGATTAGATATATAAATTAAAAAAGATTACAAGAGGTTTGCATAATTATTTATTTATATACGTTTTACCATATATATAGTATTTATTATATACAATACTATATATACAATAAATATATGTATACACATACATATATATATATACTACTCTATGTACTATGCTGTTATGCTACGCTGTGCTATGCTATACTGTACTGTATTATGCTATGCTATACTATATTATATTATACTATATTCTACTACACTATATTATCCTATATACCATGCTATATTATACATTACAAATATAAATGTTAAATTACTAAAATATTTGCATATGAAATGTGTTTGCTTAGAATAATAAACATGTAATACATGCTAATGGTGTTTAATAATCATTTTAATTTTTTTCTTTTCTTTATTTGATTTTTTTTTTTTCTTTTCTTAGATAAACTCACAGACGGAGATAGAGAAAGAAAGAGAGCAAGAGAGAGAGAGAGAGAGAGAGAGGAGATTTACAGAAAAAGAAAAAAGAAAAAGAAACAAAAAATGAACGAAATTGATTCCTGAGAGATTAAAAACCGTGGCTGGCGAAGGTATTCCTTCCGATAGGAAGGAAAGGAAAAATATAGAAATTGATAATAAAGGAATAATATCGAGGGACGAGATTTTTATCCTCGTTGGTGTGCGATTTAGTGATCGTAAGTGGAGTTATTGTTTTTCAACGGGCCGACGAAGGTGGAAGGAGGAAGAGTGGCCGAGGACGAGCAGAAGAAGACGGAGAAAAAGAAGAAGAAGAAGAAAAAAGGGAAAAGGTGAATGAGGAGATTTATATTTTCGTTCTAACACGAGTATGATCGGCATAGCTCGAAGAAATTGGGCTTTGCGCCTATCAGTGGTGCTCAACGTTTGCGTACTACTTTATGTATGCGCCCATTTTGGTTCTTCTTCCGGTCCTTGGATCGAAGAACCACCAACCAATTGGGCTGCCGCAGCACCACCAGCTCCAGCTCCACCTGCTGTGGCACAAGCACCACGATCAAGAAATTCGATTTTACCAGGGGATGTTATCCCTGCTAGTGGCATTGCTGGTGGTGCTGCTGCTGGTGGATCGTCAATCGATCGATTTTCGAATGATACTCTGATCCTTTCTTCTTCCTTTTCATCTTCCTCCTCCTCATCGTCTTCATCTTCTTCTTCTTCTTCTTCTTCTTCTTCGTTATTATCACCTGTCCCACCCTCCTCAACGAACAAAAGAAACAAGAAGAAAGGTTTACTGAATAAAATGCTCGGAGGAATCGTCACCATGAAACCTACCTCGAAAGAGGCCAAGGTCGAAGTATCCAACGATACGATTCGACGAGACGATCGTGCTCGGAATCGTACGGTATGTATAATTAATCATATTGTTTAATTTATTAATTAAAATTGATTAATAAATATTTGTTTAATCGATATGATTCAGAGATTAACAAAAAAGAAAAAAAAAAATAAAAATAAAGAAAAAATATTTCTTTATATATATATATATATATATATATACCTTTGTAGATCGATCGTTTAATATAATTATTAAATATGATTTTAAACGTGATCGAGAATAATCCTTTGATATGATATTATTTCTAATTCATCTCCATGTTTTCTTTTTTTTCTTTTTCTTTTTTTCTTTTCTACCAAAAGAAAAACATCAATGGACCGGCACCGGCACCAATACCAGAAGTACCAGTTGTCAGTCTGAAGGAAGCCATATCTTGCAACGAAAAATCATTAGAACCTAGAAGAGCCCAACGTGGCGATTATTGGGTTCTATATAATTACGTACCTATGAGTATGAACGTGAAATGTTGGGAAAGCGTAACATATACAACTCATGCCGATTACACCTTTCTGGACAACTTGGAACCATTGTTGGAACGTTGGAGAGCACCGATATCGATCGCGATGCATGCTCCTGGCACAGACTTTTCGGCGACATTAGACGCGATCAAATATTCGAGGAGTTGTGGTAGCCCATTGGTTTTTCAACTGGTGACATTTCATGTCTTTTTCAGCAGTAAACACGTGCCAAAATCGGTAAATAAAAGTCTTTCTTTTTCTTTCTTTTTTTATCTTTATCTATCATAGCTCGTTCGAATTTTTTGCAAGTATCAATTATAAATTATTCAATGAAAATTAATTCTAATGATCGTTTTAATGATCGAGTCTTTTTTTTCCCTTTTATTTTATTTTTTTTTTTATTTTTATTATTATTTTTTTTTTTTTTTTCTTTAATACTTTAGGTTCCACCATCGGAAAAAGTTATGTCCGATACGTACAATTGTACGTTGGGACCACCCTGGGTAAATATAACGCTTTCGAAAATGTACAAAAACGAAAAGAAACTTCTTTATCCCGTTAACGTTGGAAGAAATATAGCAAGGGAATCAGCACCGACATATTATGTTTTTGCAAGTGACATAGAATTATATCCAAGTCCAAACCTTCCGGAAAAGTTTCTTGAAATGATCCGTAGGAGAGATCAACCGGCATTGCAAAAATCTAATCCGAAGGTTTACGTCTTGTCCATATTCGAAGTTAACGAAAAGTATCGACCACCGAACAATAAAACTCATTTGGTAAGCTTTCGACGAAAGGCGCATTTTTATTAGCCGTAATAACGAGCTGCGATAACGTGTGCCGTGTGATGGTCGACCGAGTGAACTTGATGGCAATTAAATTCGTGAAAGTGTGTGTGAGGCACAGAGAAAAAGAAAGAGAGAGAAAGAGAGAGAGAGAGAGAGAGAGAGAGAGAGAGTAAGTGAATGAGTGAGTATACACGTATATAAGTCGTGTTGATACATACGTTCAGTCGAGTGTATTAGGTGTGCGTTAGAATGTTGCTGCTTTACTATCAATATATGAATGTGATGTATATCTACGTATACGTGTATACGTATATGTCTAGATATATACATATACATATACATATACATATACATGCTCTATAATACGTGTATACGACGTGCGAGGGTTGTTTAATCAACGAAGCTTCCTTTGACCGTGGACCATGATGGGGACGGAATTAATGCTGTTATCTCGTTTCGCTTCGTCTCTCCCTCTTCTTACCTATTTTCAAATCACAACTTTTAGATTACTTTCTCATGTTCCACTATTATTATATTTATATATATATATATATATATATATATATATATATATATATCTTATGTATTATATTACCAGGTACAAATGTTGAAAGCAGGAACAGCTATTCCATTTCATAAGAAGCTTTGTTCCGGTTGTCACAACGTTCCACGTAGCAAGGAATGGCAGGAAGCTCCTGAAACCGAAGGTCTTCATGTATTTCATGTTGGAAAGCGTACAGGTAGCTTCGTTCATTGGGAACCTATTTTTATAGGAACTAACGAAGAACCTTTGTACGACGAACGACTCAGTTGGGAAGGAAAAAGTGATAAAATGCCGCAGGTACGTCATTGATCTTGATCGATCACTAATTATTAATATGTATACTTTTTATCCTTTTCTAATCACTTATATAAACGCATTCATGCACGTACACATTTGCATTAACTTATTTGGTACAAGTATAATATCATTACTCATATGATATATTTATTATGATTTTAATCCATCTGAAATAAGAATGTTATATAACGATGATATTATCAAATAGGTAAGAATATTATCAACATATATTATCATGGTAATATAATTAAATATATATTAATTTGTTCTTATCATTTTAATAAAATTAAACATATATATTTTATTCAAATCATTTAACAATGCTAAAATGAATTTTAATTAATCCATTTCATTTTCATGAACGAGAAATATGATTAAGGGAAAAATAATTTAATTGTCTAATCGTTAAAATACATCCATCAGGGTTACGCTCTCTGTGTCCTTGATTACGACTTTCTCATTCTGGACAATGCATTCTTGGTTCATCGTCCCGGTATAAAGATCTTCAAAAAGGATCCTCATCGTGAAATGCTCACTGCTAAGACGAACGCATTGATCAAGAAAATTATCGTACCAGAATTAAAAATCTTATATGGTACAAGAAAAGGATGTGCTGTCTAGCCATTACCATCACGAGCGTCTTAGCGCTCTAGACGGACAAAAACAAGTAAATCAATACTGACTAGCTCGCTAATTTGAAAGAGCTACCATTCGATCTTAATGTTTCTACGCCAATAATTCTAAACGCAAATTAAGCGTGTTACTAAAGATCGTCATTCAAAATGTTAATATGTTCCATGAATCGTGCCAATTCAATGATAAATTATCAAAGATCCAACATCGTCGTTTTTCATTAACGTTTCTCTAAGGTTTTTCTAAAGTCAAAAATGTTGTGATAAAGTGAAGAAGGAAAAAGAATATGCAAATCGATAGAGACAGGGAAGGAGAAAGAGAGAGAGAGAGAGAGAGAGAGAGAGAGATTGTTAGCAAAGTTATAATATAAATTTCTCAAGTGAAGACTGGATTTGTCAATTAAATTAATTTAAACACTTGATATTAATTTTAACAATTAATTCATTGAAGTGAAATATCAAAAGTATTTAATGAGTGTTAATATTTTATTAAAAAAAAAATTTATTTTCCATATGATATCAATTCTGTCGACAAGATAATAATAGTTAAATATAGATATGATAAATATTATGGAGATAAGATCGACGGACAGAAATTCTTTTTTTTTTTTCTTTTTTTTTTTTTTTTTTTTATTTTCCTTTTTTATCAAATTATATAACAACTTCATATACATTAACAACGTTCTCTTTAGAAAAACCTTTAGATATTCTTAATATATTTACATACATATATTTCTTTGGAATCATTCATTTTATCATAAATCAAATGATCGCGCACGATGTATTTTATAAGTATTCAAAGAAAATAATGTATATGATGTTTTATATAAGTTTCAACTTCGATCGTCGAAGAATAAGATTAACAATAACAACAAATGTTTACAACTCGTATAAGAATATTCTAGTCTTACGTCAATGTGTATCAACCTACATTTAGTACACTACTCGCATATAATGGACACTGAGAATCGAATAGACTTTCGCTGATTGCTTTGATCGATCCGTTACCAAATCGTCGTTGTTGAGCGTGTCTTTAAAAGTATCATAACACGACAGTATCTTTCTTCTCTTTACTTTTACTTTAATATTAGAACTACCGATGTATTTTCTTTTTTCTTTTTCTCTTTTTCTTTTTTTTTTTTTTTTTTTTTTTTGTTTTTTCCTTTTTTTTCTTTCATATTAATCGATATAAATAATATATTTGAGAAGAGAAATTAATTTTAATTTATTTTATTATAATGAATGAAGAAAAAGAAAAAGAAAAAAAAAAAAAAGTAACTAAGATACATTTCTAATGATTATTGTTTTGTGTATAATTATAAAAAAAAAGAAAAAAAAAAGAAATAAATAAATAAATAAATAAATAATTTCAATTATATCGGTAGTCTTAATATTAAAACTTTGAAAAATTCTTTTCACGCGCAACGTATCAATGTACGGATAATATGAATGAAATTATATTGTCAACTTTGAAAAATTATATTTCGACTGAGAGATTATAATCTTAGCTACGTTATCCAAACTTTGTATTAATACTCCGATCAATTGATACTTCAAACGGATGCACAGGCGATTTCTCTAGTTAAATTATAATAAAGAAAATAGCCAAACATATTTGAATCGAGGAAGCGTTTATACGTATACAAAGTATTTGTAAATTGAAGAAAGTCACTGTCCAAGACTGAGAAATATTTGATAACAATTTTCTAGAAACAGAATTGCGGGTAGTCGTTCGGTGAAATAAAACAAAATGGAATATTAATTATTTGAAATGTGTTATTAAAAGGAGCAGGCAGTGGAGGAGGAGGGGGAGTGGAAAGAAAAAAAAAAAAAAAAAAAAAGAAAAATAATAGAGAGGGAGAAAGATTAACATTTTGTATCATACCATTAAATTTTTCTTACCATTAACGAACCCAACTGGTGCTTCCATGATAAACTTGATTTATATCGGTGTTCGAAGTAAACATTTTTTTATTGTCACTGATACGACAACAATTGCTAATAAGTATGACGTTGTACATATATATTCATGTATGTACCTATACTCGATTCATTTTTATCATTCGAAATGACTAAGAACAAATATAAAACAGAGATTTATTATCTAAAAAGTTTCATTTCATAGCATTTACAAAGAATAAATTAATCTATGAAATTAAATTGAAAATTTTTCATGTTATATGGTATGATTCAATATATATATATATATATATATATATATGTAAAATGTATATGAAATATCATTAACTCCTTTTATGTACTTTACGATCAAATGGAAAGAGAGAGAGATATTAAGTTAATTTTTTTTATCTTATAAATTTGTAGAATAATATATAAGTCTTATTTTCTTCTTCTTCTTCTTATTATAGGTTAGGTATCTTCATTGAATCTATTACAAATAATGACTCTAAAATTTTTCTAAGTTTGTATAAGTCGTTTAGATAGTACGATAAATTGACATGTATGATAATCCACGTCACGAAGGATATACGTGCAAGTAAACATATAAATCAATTACATATGACCTATGCTAACGAATTTAAAGACATATTTTTTTTAACAAAACATAAATCATGAGAAGTACGGTATTTAGGAAAAGATTAATGTATGTATGTTGTGTGTGTGTGTATGTGTGTGTGTATATATATATATATATATATATACACAACGTTTTATATCTAACAAAGTGTCTCTAACGACAAAGTTAACATGTAATATCTGCTGTACAGTTCTCACTTGGAACAAGCATTGTTTTTGTAGATACTCGATAAATTTTCTTCTCTTCTTTTTTTCTATCTTTTTCTTTTCTTTTCTTTCTTTTTTTTTTTTTGTTTCTTCTTCTTCTTCTTTTTTTTTTCCAACGAGAAAAATATAAAACAAATATATCAGAAGAAGAATTATGAATAAATAAGCTAAATATATATTCTTCTATGAATGATAATAAGTAATTAGTAGTTTGAAAATAATTATCGGCTAGCTTCGAACAAAACTTTCGAGTAAACATTATATTAAATGCTTATTTAAGAACAAACATGAAGTGAACATTCATGAAATAATATACATATAGGTGTTACCTAAAGAGTTTATCATGTTTAAAGAAAAAAATCATTATAATTTATTGATGGTTTAATTATATATTCAAAATATTATTAATAATAATAATAATAACAAATATAATATGTATTTATGTACAAGCACATGAATAATGCGATTAGTGCAGGATACCTACTGTTGTAAATAATATATGTATGTATGTACCTATGTCATACCGATGTATAAGTGTTATATCAATTATGGAAGTTGCCTCAGTCATATAAATATATATATATATATATATATATATATATATATATAATTTTTTTTTTCATCCCAATAATTACACATGATAACGTAAATGGATGTAACAAAAAAATAAATGATGTAATTTGTCGAGATTTCTAGGCCACTTTCATAATTACACAAGCATGTTTACGTAGTTTTACTTTCATGGGGGGGGAAAAAAAAAAAAAAAAAAAAAGTAAAAAGAAAAGAAAGAAAAAAGAAAACCTCTTAATCGCACTCAAATTAAAAATGTATACTTTCGATTTAACTATTATTAAAAAGAGTTTGACAGAGCTAGATAATGTTATATTTCGCCGGACGAAGGTCGCCTTGCATCGCAAGTTCCTTTCACATTCTCGCCTTTTATCTTAATTTTATAGGGGCTGTGCTAAACTCTATGTAATTAAAGCTCGTATCTAATATAATCATTATAATTATAATATTATATATATATATATATATATATATATATATATATATATATAATAGTATATAAGAATAATAATAATAATTGTAATATGTATACTCTGTGCCTTAACGTCTTTATCTCTTACGCGTATAAACGTGCACAAAATACATACATATAATACATATATACATATATGCATACATGCATACATATGTATGTCTTTATAAACAGTAATATGATCGATCGAAATATGAACATGCCTGGCCGGATGTAGGTATGGCTGTATGAAAAATTCAAACATTAAGATTAATGGTTTCATTGTATACAGATATATTATCTATTTTTTTCT
>NC_060955.1:23467171-23532171 GCF_910589235.1 Vespa crabro | reverse complement strand
TAATCGTTGTATTATTTAAATAAAATGCTATGCAAGAATTGGATACGTACTCGTTTGTATTGTGATAATAAAGAAACAGAAAAAGAAATTATATAGATGTATATAAAAGAAAAAGAAAAAAGAAATTCTGAAAAAAGAAAATTCAAAACAAAAAAGGAAAAAAAGGAAAAACAAAGAGAGAGAAAAGAAAAATAATCGAGTAAGTGAAGAAAAGCAAGGATATGCATTATGCAATTTCATTTTCCAAGGCGCTTAATGCGAGATCGTGTAGTCAATGATCTGGCACTAGGATTACATAGAGATTTAACCCATTTAGCTATACCAGAACCATTATTCGATCCTGTACTTGTACTGTTCATTGTAGAACATGCCCCTACATTTGTACCACTATTACCTGTTTGTTTAAATTTATTAGATGACATAGAGGAAGACCTCACCCTCTTAGATTGTAATACTCCATTGTTATTGGATTGCTTTAATTTAGCAGGTAAAGATAATCGATTCTGTTTTACTACTCCATAATGATGAACTAATTGTGCCGAAATAGTATGACCAGTAATATCGACGTTACGCGAACGCAATGTTTTCACTGGAGTTGCGGCCATCGTGTCGGATCTGTTAAAACCCAATGATCATTTATAAGAATAATTATCGTAAATAGATATGCGATTGGTATACGTACATCGTGTCACGTATAATGTGATAAATAAAAAAAAGAAAAAGAAGAAGAAGAAAAAAAAAATAAAACACGAACAAACCTGAGCCAACGTTGTGGCATTCCAGAATCCAGTGGTCCAATAATACCTGCAGTACGATTTAACCTTCGATCGTTACAACCGTTCGATCGATTATTCCTTCCCTGATCCCAATCTCTTAATCCAAATATACCTCTTAATTGTTGTAAACGAGCAGGACCATTGATAGACGATCGTCTAATACTTTTTGTTGGCGTTGCTTTTTTCCCCAAGCTTCTTCTTTGGAAAGTATTTGGCGAAGAAAGTCTTTCCTGTACCGAAACAGTACTAGAACCACCACCCCCTGTTGATCTAGAATTTATGGAAGAATCGTTATTAGGCCAACTCAAACGACTATTTGGATCCTCTATCGTTTGATTAGCTGGATTGTTTTCATCGATAGGAGGACTTGGACGATCCTCCGAACGTGTTCTTCTTTTCAAACATGGTTCTTGTGTCGTCGTACATGCTTCTTCCAATCCTATCGCCGTTGTTACCGACTGCGACGATATCGTACTATGCCTACGTTTTGTATTAATTCCACCGCTACTATTTGTTCTACCACACAGAGAACTCTTTCCCGTATCATCTCCATTTTCTAATGTCCTTGTACTTTTAGACTTAAATCTCGAATTCACTGTCATATATGATTTAGATTCTAATGGAAGTCCATCAGAAAAACTATTTTGTGATTGTAAACTCAAACTGTGTCTCCTTTTCGTTGGTCTAATATCTTCCCTTGAATTAGATGTTATCAATGAATGTTGTTTGTGTCGTGGACCATTCAAAACGTTTATCAATTCAACATCCTTCAATGTACTTTTTCTAGATATTATGGCGGTAGGACGTCCGAATTTACTAACGAACGGTGTCACTTCGTACGCCTCGTTAAGTGCATTCTGTCGAATCGTATCAGGAACTTTTTCTTCGTTCTTCATTTCAATCTGATTCGATTGAAAATTCGTCTGGTCCTCGACAACATTTAAACTAATATTCTCAGCTACTTCCTCGTTAATCTTTTCAGTTTTTATTTTTTCATTATCAAATTTGTTCAAATTTTCAGTCTTATTAAAAGTTTTTGATTCCTTAGATTCCAAATATTCTATTTCCTCCGATATATCGCTAGATGAGATTTCTGCTACTTGAATACCTTCTACGTTAGATATATTATCCTCAGTTTCTTTCTTCGATAAAATCTTATCTACATCACAGGTATCTACGTTTAAAATTAATTTTTCAACGTATGAATTATTCTCCATTTGTATAGAGGTATCTAAATGTTCTCTAACTTCGTCAGAGGAATCTGGTTGCTTTGGATCCATTATATTCGAATCAGTAGATGTTACGTGCCTTAAAACCGACGAATTAGCAACATTTGGCATTGGTTTTTCAATATTTTCATTAAAAATAGTTGGGTCAAGAGGTTGGACTCCATGATGTACTATACTTTTTGGTGAGAGCACGCGTTCTTTCTTTTGATTCAGTAATACCTTTAAAAAGAACAAATCAAACATATGAATATAAAAGAACTTGTAAAACAATGAATATAAAAGACATGGTTTCTCTATAAAATAAAAGAAAAAAATAAAAGAAAAAAAAAAAAAAAAAAAAAGAAAGAAAGAAAAGAATAAGCCCTTACCTCGCTACGAGAAGGTCCTGGAGGATCTAACATAACAGTGACAACGCTTGTATTATCAGCCCGTAATCTAGTAGACGACCATCTTTCTAATGCTCTATCTACTAAACTTTTAGAAGGATTTATCCACATTTGCACATCAGCCTGCTATCGAGAAATGTATATATGTATATATATTTATTTAAGGTATGTAGATGGAAATGCATTTTTGAGATTTCCATCTAATTTCAAACATACCCCATTGCCAGTTTGTTGAGAAGCTATAATGTGTTTCTCATTGTGCATTTCTGCGGCCTGAACAATAGCTACAGCCGCTTGAGGAGTCAACATATTCCATAAACCATCTGTTCCAAAAATAAGACATCGATATGATTTGACATCGACCGCCACTACCTTAACATCTGGTTCTGGAGACACTATAAATGTATCTAGTTCTGAATTGTAACTCCAAAGATCACCTATGAAGCATAGAATACATTTTTTTTTTCTTTACCAGGTTATCATAATCTTCTATAAATAACAACTCCAATCTTCTTTTCATGTCTGCATTACGATAAACGATTGGAATGTACCTAAGGATCTAGCAACGGCTAGAAAAGGAATTTCATCTATATGAGTCGATCTTCTAACAGGACCTTTATGTCCTATTCTTGGCCTATTCCAAACGACTCTTGGAACGCCTGATTTACTAACAACTTTTCCACCAGACTCCTGTATGCGTATCATTTCTGGACCACTTTCGGGTTTATGATCTTTCGTCAACGCTTTTGCACGCCATTGTGGATCTCCATCAGGTTGATGTCCCAATATTATTCCGGAATCTCCTACGTGACCGATATAAATTTTTCCTTTTCTTATAAAAGCTATGCTTGCTGTAGTGCCAGCAGTAGATGGTAATCCAGATGCAGTTCTTGGCCATTTGTCTGTTTAAAAAGTATTATTTCACTATAGTTAAACATTGAGAGAATATATATACATATATATGTCTACGTATATAATATATATATATACATATATATGCATATATATATATATATATTTCTTAGACTTAACAAAATAATTATTTTAATACGATTGATATAACTTTAATAATATTTACATTCGTATCATTTACCGAAACATTTGAAACACGATTAGAATTCGACAGTTTTAGGTTAACAACGGAATTACATAACCTATGTAAGTTCTAACGTAATCAGTATCGAGAAGAAAATAGTGGGGGAAATACGCGGGCCAACGGGCAGATTATTAAAAAAAATGGAGGGAAAAAAGGTTAGAAAAAGAAACAAGTAATAAGCTTAACCTCTTTCATTTTGACTTTTATCACATCGAATAATCGTCATTACGTGGTGAAAGAGAAGAACGAAGAAAAAGATAGACAGATACGGATACAGATAGAGACAGAGAGATAGAGAGGTACAGAAAAGAGAGAGAGAGAGAGAGAGAGAGAGAGAAAGAGAAAGATAGAGAGATAGAGAAGGAAGAAAAAAAAAAGAATATAAATACTGTTGACTATCCATTACCAAGCTCCCGCCACATCGCATAATGCGTATTCACGTATCCGTCCCTGATGGCCCGTAGTACATCCTCGTCACGTTCACTCCAAAAATTTTTTTGCTTGACGATAATATCCATGAGATGTTCCTTTGCAAATGCCGCAGCCTCGCCGCCCCCATGGCCGTCGAAAATACCAAAGAAGGCGTATTCCAAATCCTTGTCGTCCGGTGTCTGTTGATAGGCCACGCTGAACATGTCCTCCATGTACTTACGACCGCCTTGATTACAGTGGCCGGTCACTCTTAAATTAACCCCGATACTTAACGGCATGATGGTTAGCCAAATTAACGAGAGAATATTTTCTCGCGCTGACTGAAACTCTAGCGCGCGCTCTCTCTCTCTCTCTCTCTCTCTCTCTCTCTCTCTTTCTCACCTCTTTCTCTCTCTCTCTCTCTCTCTCTCTCTCTATTTCTTTCTTTCTTTCGACACGTATACGGGAACGGAAGGCTTACATTTACTAGCAGCACTGGGCTGGTCGCGCGTAGTTCAACAGACGCACGCACACTCGCGCAATCATGGCCCCGCGAAGAATAGCGGTGGCAACCTCGGCGTATAAACGGTGGGGATAGGGCCGCACTCGTAGAGACGCGTCTCTCGTTGTCGTGGAAGGGGATCCCTCACTCACTCACTCACTCACTCACTCGCTCGCTCGCTCGCTCTCTCCCTCTCTTTCTCGCGCGCGGTCTCTTTATCTCTTTCTCACAAGCGCGCGTGCACTCTTTTTCTATCTATCTATCTCTCTCTCTCTCTCTCTCTCTCTATCTATCTGTATCGCTCTGTCTTTCTCCTTCCTTCTACGCCGATTTCACTGAGAAACACGAGCGCATATATCCACTGGAATCGCGCCGCCACTGCTCTCCTATATCTTACCAACTTTCTATATGTTCGAATATTTTCAAAAATACCTTAAATCGCGTATTTCCTTTTTTCTTTTCTTTTCTTTTCTTTTCTTTCCTTTTTTATCTTTTTGTTTTTTGCTTTTTTTTTTCTTTTCTTTTCTTTTCTTTTCCTTTCCTTCCTTCTTTCGTTAATATTTTCGTTTTGTAAAACCCCGCTAAAACAGTCGATCGGAAATATTTCTGCTATCTAGTGGGATAATGATGATTCATATAACGCGTTTTACATTGTGATAAAAATCAAAAGCGCTTTCTAAGAAATCGAAATACGTTTAAACGCGCGACACGAGAAGGAACGATAAGAAAGAGTTTCGATTCAACGAATACTCTCGACTAAATATCGAACAGTTAAAATTCCTAACTAATCGAACTTTGAACGATTTCTTTGCTTCAACGTCTGAATTCTGACGTCGCAAGATTAATTAAAACGTTTACTCGATCGAACCGATAATTTATATGCGTTGTTCTTGTAAAAAAAAAAAAAAAAAAAAAAAGAAAAAAGAAAAAAGAAAGAAAGAAAAAAAAGGGGAAAAAAAAAGACAAAAAAACGAAACAAAACAAGAAAATAAAAACAAAAAAGAATATTTATATGCGCGATTTCGTCGTTCGATGTATTTGACGTACATCGAGATATCTCAAGAATCTAACGTGAATTCGAACGTACGAAAGTGGATATATCAGTTTGTAGAAAATGAATAAACTGGCTCTCCCAAGCGTGAATTAATCACGTTTAAGCGATTAATCGATTATCATAAATGATCATTCGCGAATATTTAAACGAATCTTTACAAACAAATATATATACATATATATATATATATATATATACATATATTCAAAAACACGAAGTGTCGCGTACACATGCGAATGTAATCCCCCCAACGACGTTCGACGAATATATAAACCTTGTACGGTAAATGCGATGATAGTGTTTCAACGCGATTGCGGTGGACCTTCGTTCGAGCGCGCTCTGGGTTTAAAAAGGGAACTAGATTCAACTCCTCCAACAAACTCCTACGAAAATTTCTGTTTAACTCTTCGCCGTCCGACAGAGGAGCTTCCCCTCTTGGTGACGTCGTAGAGACGGACGCGATTAATGTATACGTACACATACACATGTACATCATACATATACATACATAAAGATATTATATATACGTATACGTAGAACCGACTTTGTTCCCTACAATCAGCGAGCTCACACACACACATACATACATAGCCACACACACACACACACACACACACACACACACACATATCATACACGAACGCATTCATACAATCCTTCCTGCATGGCTGCTCGCTCGAACTATACCCCCACCATCGTGGAAACTTTTATTTCCTTCCCCTCACCCTTCCACCCGACAACTCTTTCCACAACTGCTTCTCTCCACCGCACGCCCCTCCTCTATATCATCCCAAGCCCCGCCACACCGCGCCATAACAACACACGCTGTGGCTCATCCATGGTGCTATTCGTGCCGCGCATGTCGTCTCACGCAGTTACAATGTTGCCGGATCCTTTACCTTAGTAGTCCGAAACTACACTTCTTGTCCAGCTATGGGACGAAACAACGGTGATTCGGCTGTTGTTAGGAAAATTGTCCAGAGAGTTATCGTCGGCATAACGTTATAGACTTATAGCTTTTCTATCTCTATCTCTTTTACGCCTTGATATTACATTCATTTACGATTATATTTCGTTTTGAGATTATACTTTTTTTTTTTTTTTTTTTTCAAATATTCATTTCTTTGTTCTTTTTTATTACATTTTTTTTCTTTACTCATACTGTCCACTGATATATATGTATATATATATATATATATATATATATATATGTATGTACAAAAGTAGAAATACTAATACACGTATATATTATACGAGTGATATGTATGATCTGCATCATTTGACGTAAGAATATTCAAAGAGATTATATTCAAAATAAACCAACGAAGGACAAAGGATATCGATAGGAAACTTAGAGATGAAAAATAAATAAATATAATATATAAACTAATTTTATTTTTCCTACGAGTTTTCGCATTGAAATAATGTCGGAAAAATATTCAAAATTGATAAATAAATAAATATGAAAAAAGAAGAAGAAGAAAAAAAAAACGTTCTCTTGTGTCAACGATATTCCGCTAAGCTATCTTCTCTTTCCACGAGCTAAATAACGCGGGGCACACACGTTTGAACTTGTTCGATTTGATTATCGGCAACGTCGCAAAACGTTCAAAATAGCGTTGCCAGCTGGCGACTTTCGCTTCGCACACAAGTGGGATAAGAGAGAGACTCGTATGTAGTTTCATCTTTCGAGTGTCGTGTATAACAGAAATGATATATATATATATGTACATATATATACACATAGGCACGCACGCACGCACACACATACAAACATATATTTTTTCTTTTATTTATGTTTCAGACAATTGTACGAAATATAAACGTTAAAATTTCTATATATTTCTTTCCTCATTTCCTTTTATTCCGAATAAAATTCCGCAGTCGATATGTGTCATCGATTGCGTCATATGTTCCCATCTTCATGTTAACACACATCGTACACACACGCATAAAGCGGATAAACGAATAAGAAGGAAGTTAGCTATATGATATCTGTATATGTATGTATATATATTGCTATCTCTCTCTGTTGTGTGTGTGTGTGTGTGTGTGTTTATGCACACACGTACTCTGAAAAGTAGATAAAGAGAGAAAGGTACAATACACACATACACACACGCATCCTTACACAGTAACACTCTAGTACAGTTAGATGATACTACTATAGTCAAATAACATTTATTTTACGATCGAATATATTTTCTCAAAGTTTTGAAATATTTTGCAATAATTATTAAATGTATTTAAAAATAGCAATTACAATTTAATATAACAGAATACGTACTGATTTTTTTTATATATAATATTATCTTTCTTTTTTTTTCAAGAGTCGTTCGATAAAAAATGTATACGTCGTTTCTTTGAAACAAAATATTTTGATTCCATCGATAGATTGTTTAAAAAAAAAAAAAAAAAAAATAATAAAAAAATAAAAACAAAAATAAAAAAAAAAATGTATATATATGTAATCGTTATAGAATATGTAGAATATAAGTATATATTATAAACAAATTTATATGTTGAAAAAATGTGTCTTCTCTTCTTGATATGTTTACATACTGCCATGACCATATTACAGTAAGATAAAATCACGATACTAATGTCATCTATCGATGATAATATGTACAAAAAATTTATGAAAAGATTATAAAAAAAAAGGAAAAAAAAAAAAAAAGAAAGAAAATAATAATAATAATTACTTAAATATTTAGTTATTAAATTGAATTAGCTCTTACTAATTGCTATTAATTGATATAAATCTCAGATATATTTGTATCAGCAGATATTTTCTTTTTACCGTCAGAAAATGTTATAAAACTTTTTTACCATTTGTACAAATGGAAATATGTAGATAAAGCAAGAATGTTGTATTAGATTTAGCGTTTTCATCGTTAGATGGCACTTCGGTGTACATTGTTAGACGGCAAATCGATAAGATGTACGAGAATTATGCTTCTATCTTTGTCTATTAATTACAGGAAAATATTATATTACTTTGTTCCTTATTTACAATTATATATATTTGTTCTAAATATTAATATAAATTTATTTAAATATCATAGAACGTTATTGGTAATTAAAATTAATCGTATAAACTACGAAAATCATAACAGCAGAGTGGCGCAGTGGAAGCGTGCTGGGCCCATAACCCAGAGGTCCGTGGATCGAAACCACGCTCTGCTATGTGAAATTTTTTTTTCTTTCTCTCAGACAAAAAATTATTTACCAAGGATGATAAAAAGAAATATTTTTTTTAATCGTATGAGTTTAATTAATTAGAACGACAGAATAATAAGGTAGAGTTTAAATAATGATAAAAAAAAAAAAAAAATCCCGCCCAACGTGGGGCTCGAACCCACGACCCTGAGATTAAGAGTCTCATGCTCTACCGACTGAGCTAGCCGGGCAATCTGACGAAACCATTTTTTATATTTTACTAATACATCCTTCTTTAAGGAATAAAAAAGCAATAAATATGTGTTAATTTTAATCTTAATTTTCTTTTTTATAATTTTTATAATTTAATACAAATTATTTGTATTATACTATATGCATTATATCATAATACTTTGAAATAAGGTTTGTGCGAATGATTTATAAGAGAATTTATTGGCGTTTAATTATTTATTTAAATAGAAAATAAATTACGTATGAGTATTTCAGCAATGTGATTAACTAGTCTATCAATTTTAATATCCACTTTGTTTTTACATTAATATTAATAATACACAAAAACGTTATATTCTTATGCGTGTGTATGCGTAATTAAATTTAGCGCGTTTATCTATTAATGGTATAAAAAGAAGAAAAAAAACAAAAAAAAAAAAAAAAACAAAAAAAAAGAAAAGAAAAAAATAAATATATACTGGATGTTTCTATCGATGGAAAAAGAATAGAAGAAAAGAAAAAGAAAAAGGGATAGGGAAAAATAAACTATAATTTATATAAAATTAGATTCAAACTTTGGGCCTTGTATATGGGCCGATATAACAGGCAGTTTTTTTCACAGCATTTTTTTTTTATATGTGTAGATCTCATTTTTATTATTATAAATAATTTAAATAAAAAAGTTATTTATATATATTAAAATAAAGAAAATAAAATAAGTAGATTAATAGTAAGTAAATAAATATATTATATACTAAGCTTTCAACTGATTTCCTGCACACAAAGTAGATTTAGTATATACATATATATATTTATATATATATATATATACTAAGGTGGTTAAAGTTTTTCGGTGGTCCCGTTAAATAATGAATAATTATTTAAAAAGTCTAATGAACAGAATAAATTAATCGATTAATTAAATAATCATTAACATCACAACGTTATTAAGCGTGTTATACAGCAACATTGTCGAATATCTGTAAGTATTCTATTTTTTAAATATACTCGGTATACATCATGGTTATCTTTTTTTTCTCTTTCTTTTTTTTCTTTCTTTTTTCGTTTTGATTAATAAATAATCAATATTACAATATGATCGAGATTCTGTCTTAAGATCTAATTCTTGAAAAATTCATACGAATTCTTTGAACTTTTCAATATGGAAGATTTTAAGAAACTAACGTACGCTGGACGTTCATAAATTTTAGAAATTGAATTATCGTTCGTATTTCATTTTTCGTGATCGCCCTTGTTTCTTATTTATAAACGATAAAACTTTAAATATATAATAAACATTGGCAGTATCATTGAGAATTTGATTCTGGAACCTGACGAACACGACTGACACTCGTCGTAGTAATAAACCGATTGATTTTGCCAAAGTACATTCCTCATATATGTCTTTCCTTCGCAGGATTTCTCGATCTTAACGAATTTAATTTTACGCATTTCCAAAAATTGTTCCAATTCCAATCTGCATTTCCATTTAAGCGGATTACCCGAATATTCTATTATATGAATTTCCGGCATTTCGTTTATATCACTCGTAAATATACATTTCAAATCGTTACCTTCCAAATTGAGATATTGTAATTTTGAAAGATTACGAAAGGATTGCGGTGCGATATATCTTATCGTATTACCACGTAAATCGAGTCTCTCGAGTTCGTTCAAATTCAACCAGGAACCATCGACCATAGTCAATGGATTATCTTGTATAGCTAATAATTTAAGTTCCTTCAAATCGTCGAATGCTTTTGGCTCGATTATACTTAAACCAGAATTTCTAATAAGTAATTTACGTAAATTAACGAATTTTGATAATGTACCAGCTGGTAAACGTGGTAAATGTCCTTCGTGAAACTCAATAGCCGTTACCTCATTTGTAATCGTATTAAAAAGTAATATATTTCCACCTGTACAAACGTATGTAAGTTCATTATTATCTTTTCTATGATAAGTACAAACACCTTCTATCGTACTCGGTGTTTCTTCTTCCTTTGTACTCGTTATAATCAATGTTGGCTTTGTCGTTAAAAATGGTGTCGATGGCGAGACAGTCGAGGATGGTTCACGTGTACCATAACACTCCGATTTATCGATCAATGTATTCTTATCGTATGGCAAATTTCGTTTATCAAAAAATTCAGTCAATTTGACACTACAAAGACAACTCCAAGGATTACCAATTACTTTGAACGATTTCAAATAAACCAATCGATTTTCTATGTATTCTATGCCAATACAATTCATCGCATTATCGGAAATATCGAGCCCGATGAGATTTGGGAAAAGATCAAAAACGTCATTGTCGATCTTTGATATACGATTCCTTGAAAGATTTAAATATTTCAAGTTCGTCGTCAGACCTATCAGATAATCTTTTTTAAACGATTCCAATGCGTTATTATATATTGATAGATACTCGAGATTGTAGAGTCCGATAAAAGCACCGGTCGCAATTTTTTCGATTCCGCAATCATGAAATTCTAATTTTTTTAAATAACCCTTGAAACGTTGAAAAGATTCTGGTGGTATTACCGGTATATTAGACAAAACAATTGTAATTGTTTCTGCTCTGATATCTATTGAATTCACCGGATTGATTGAGGTCAAACCAGTACAAATATATACTTGTTGAGAATTATTATCCAAAGTACAGGTTCCATTGTGTATCGTAGGTTCTAATGTGGTAATAATATTACTGGTATTAATAAATTTAGTTGTTGATTGTTGCGTTATTTCTTCTTGGGTCGTAGATATTGTCGTTGTAACTGGTATTAATACGCTAACATTCGTGTTCTCGTTCAAACTCTCTTCGAACGATCCCCAATGTACGTTTCCAGTTATCGAATTCGTTATTACGTTCGTCTAAATAACAATTGAAAAATTTTAAATCATATCGAATATAATTTTTTTTTTAAATGTTCATACGTGTATCGATCAAAAGATTATAAAACTAATTTAATATATATATATTTACCTGATTTCTATGTCGTTCTTCTATAACAGATGATATTTGATTTTCGTCGTCGTAACATTTACCAACGCTTATCTCAAATCCAATATTCATTTTCAACAGAATTTTTTCCAAATTCTCACGACAAGTACAATTCCATGGATTACCAGTAGCATCTAATCTATCTAATTTTACTAATCTTTTAATCTCTTCGATCGGTAAACAACGTAAATGATTATTACGTATATCAAGATATTTAAGATTATTTCTCAAATGCCAGAAGATATATTCATGAATATATTCTATCTCATTCCTTGCGATGATCAATCTACGCAAATTAACGAGATCTCGGAACCAATTAGTTTCTATTCGTGGTAAATCATTATTAACGAACGACAAACGTTCTAATTTGTATAATCCAGCAAATGCATTTGGTTCGATTTTTTCGATAATGCAATTGCGAAATTCCAAACTTCTTAAGGTATTTCCAAAACGGAAAAACGTATAAGACGGAATTACATCTAACTTTAGGTCGGACAATTCGATCCAGGTTGTTTTATCTGGAAGACGGTCTAACGAACGAAGTGTCGACGTTTGAAACTCTTCTCCCTGTAATAATAATAAATAAAATTTGTGCAAATACGTGTGGATATTTTTTTTTCGTTTAAATATAAAAAAAAGGGAATGTATATATATATATATTTCTTTTTTTTTTTAATTTTTTTTTTGTATGTATATAGAGACGCATATATATATATATAGAGATACAAAAAAAAATGTTTGTTCCATTAAAAAATATAACTTTTTTGGTGTAAATAATTTGTCAATAATTTTGACGTTTACTCACTTCTTCCAAAACTTTTGTATTCGAATTAGTCGGATGTCTCGAATTAACAAAAATATTAATCTTTTCCATACATTGTCGCGAACTTTTATATACAGGCATAATTTTTTCTTCAGTTCCAACATTTTCAAAAATATGTCGCTCGTGAAAGAATCTTTCTAATCTTCGTCTGCATTCGCATAACCAAGGATTTCCATTTATTCGTATGTTCCTCAACGATCTGAGGAATGTTAACTCGTCAATAGGAATACAATCGAGTTCGTTATCGTACAAACTTAATATTTCCAATTTTGATAGCGATCGAAAAACGTCCGCTTCTATGTAGACTATTCCACATCTGTAATTATTACAAAAAATATTTATTTTCGTTAATAATAAAGTGAAACTTCATAATATTTAATAATAAACAGAAAAAAGATTGGAACATCTATAAATGAATTTCTTTTTATAGGAATTTTCACTCTACTAAATTACAAGGACAAGAAAAAATATTTATAAGGAAACAAAATAATAAAAAAATAAAAAATGAAAAATAAAAAAAGGAATAAGCAAAAAAAAAAAAAGAGAAAATAGAAAATGATTTGATCGAAAAGAAATATAAAAGACGCTACCCAAGTTAAAAAAAGAGTCTCTTGGGCAAAGTAAATGATCATCTATTTGCGTGTTACTGGAATAAGATTCAATGATTCATACTGTTGACAATGAATATATTATTGATAGTATGCTCGAACGTAAAAAGGAATTCTTGATCTTCCTACGAGTGTTTCCTCCCTCATGTTATGCATAAGTATGCACTTCCTGATTACGAAATATCGGAAACTTGAAAAGATTAAACGAATATGCTTTGAATTTAATCATTGTTTCTTTAGTTAAAAATGGGTCATGCGTATTATACGTATTTTCATGTAGAACTTTATTCTCTAAGCTAAAAAAGCATAGAGAACAAGAGAGAGAGAAAAAGAGAGAGAGATACACATATATAAATATATACGATAAATATGTATATGTGTATGAATGTACCTATGCAAAATGAGTTTCCTCAGGTTTGGTAAATGTTGAAACCAAGCGGTCCTAGCTACATGAAGTTTTGTACCATAGAATATAAGCCAATCCAACAATTGTATTCCGCGAAAGGCATTACGAGATATCGAATCTACGTGGCAATTATAAAATGACAATCTTTTGAGATTGCGGAATCTCGAAAATGCATCATCGGGTATTGTATGTATTCGTGATACAGAAAATTCAATCCATTCGGCCTCGTTTGAAATTTCATCGAGGTCGCTCAGTTCGCTATCAGTACAGGCATATGCAATAGATTGTTCACCGTTGACATTAGATGTTAAACTGCATTTGCAATTAATCTGAACGATCAGATTGAGGATTGTAAAAATTATATATATTATTGTCATCATCGTCGTCGTTGTCGTCATCGTCGTCATGATCATCCAACTTTAAATACGAAGGTTTTGATGGAGGAGGGTGTGTCTTAGCGTGTTCACTGCTAATCTTCAATCCTGAAAGATAGAAAGATATATATATATATATATATATATATATATATAACATACACAAAAACATACACACATATATGTATCTGCGTATTTTTATATATTTCCTTTTTTTTCTTTTTTTTTAAATATTATAAGAAACCAAGTTTTATCGCATTCAATGTGACATAGTGTCAGGGTCATTATTATCAGCATAGATATCTGTATATGTATATGTTAAGTTAATTTAAAATGGCGCGAGTGTGCGCGCTTGCGCATTGGCACGCAAGCACGCACTCACGCACTTAGAATTGCCGGGGAATTTGTTTTTGATGGCGCTACTCACCCTTAAAACCTTCTTCTCCTTTTTTAATCCTTCGTAAACTTACACTGAACTAATATAGACAAAGAGATAGATAGATAGATAGATAGATAGATAAATAGGTAGATCCCCTTTCCCTAAGGATTCATCCTAACCTTCTTCGAAATTTAAAATCGTCGTAGGACGATTTCTTTTCGGACATTTCGACGATGAGAAAGACGACGACGACGATGACGACGGTATTTATCGAGCAAATCTTTTCTTTTTCTTTTCCTTTTATTTTCTTTCTTTTTTTTTTTTTTCTTCACCCTCTCAAAATCGAACGGGTGAAAAAGCAAACGAACGAACTCGCTGCCCAATCCCTCACCCCTCAAAAGAAAAAAAAAATATTGTATATATATATAAGTATATGTATGTTTGTGTATATAAAAAAATATAAATATATACAAAAACGCACGCGCGCGCGCACAGGGAAAAATAGGAATAATAGAGAAAATGATCTAGAAAGATCGTGATCTAGAACGTAGGTCGAAAAGAGAGTACTTGGCACGACTGAGCTCGCGTATCGCTCGTTTCCTCGTTATATAAACTCGTAAGGCCAAGGTCGTTGTAGAATTCCCCTTGCACCGATGCACTAGCACCAATTCTCTCTTTCTCTCTCTCTCTCTCTCTCTCTTTCTTTCTATCTCTATGTCTATGACGAGCCTATCTTTAGCTTAGGGCCATTTGCGATTTGGCAGGAGAATTATGATTATGAACGAGCGTAATAAAAAGCTTTCGAAAACCGTTCTCCTTTTGTATTTGTTTCCAACGAAATCATTGTTGGTCATCTTCGTCTTCAACGTCGACGTTGTCGTCGTCGTCGTCATTGTAGAAGGGAGGAGAGGGAGGATGGTAGGAAGGGAGAAGAGGTAGAAACGACTCGTTTTTCCTCGCTTTCTCCTTTGTCGTTATTAGCTAATTGCGATTAGCGGTCAGCTTAGAGACTAGTTTTAGAAAGAAGACGACTATACTAACGTGGACTTTTTAACGCGCCTATAACGCGCGGTTTAATACCTTTAAAAAGGTAAAAAAAGAAGAGACAAAGACAGAGAGAGAGAGAGAGAGAGAGAGAGAGAGAGAGAGAGAAAAGGAAAAGAGAGAAAAAAGAAAAAGAAAAGAAAATAAACTGACGTTAGTTACGAAGCGCACTCACGAGCACCTGAGCGCACACTCGATGCATCGCGAGCAAAAATGGTAGCGTCTCGTCAAGGTCCCTTTGAAAGAATCGTAACGGTTATACATACTTAGGTACATATATATATATATACACACACACATATGTCTGTCTAATGCAGTATGCAGTTATACAAGGTGGGACCTAAATAATGTCTCATAAGTCAGATGTCTATCTATTCTCCTATTAAAGAGAATGATCTGGAATTCTTCTTTTTGCTTGTTTTTCCTACCCTTCTATCTTCCTTTTTCTTCCTTCTTTCTTTTTTTTCTTATAATTTATTCGGTGAGTAAACATTCGTAGAGTACAAATGTTATGTCATTCGTCCACAAATATATCGTATTATTCCTTGAAATTAAAGAAGAAAAAAGAATTAATAATAATAATAATAATAACAATAATAATAATAATAATAATAATAATAATAAAAATAATAATAATAATAATAATAACAATAATAATAATAATAATAATAACTTGATTCCTGTAATGTTCGCAATGAAAACAACTTGTAACGCTTCATTTGGACCATTTATCCGCGTATGGTTTGTAACACTTTATTTGAACCATCCTACATATATCTTATAACACTTTATTTGGATCATCCTGCATATATCTTGTAACACTTTATTTGGACCATCCTAGATATATCTTGTAACACTTTATTTGGGCCACCCTATAAACAGATTGTAACACTTTATTTGGCCCACCTTGTATATGATAGACATATGATATACATATATATATATATATATATTTTATATGATGCATATATGATATTTGTATATGATATTCGTTACATACGTAGTTATTTTAAATATACATACATATATATATATACATACGTAGCCATTGTATGTCAAATTACAGAGAATTCATGAAAATGTAGAACTTTTACTAATCAAACTTTTTTACCGACCCTTTCTCGTAATCCCTTTTTTTTTTTTTTTTTTTTAACCTAAATGGTAACTTCGATAAATAACATTTATACGCTCACGTACATGCATTCACATATACATATATATATATCGAGTTTACTCATTGATATGAACGTTCGTTCCATGCTGCAAGTATTTCGGGAAATGCTTGTTTGTTTCGATTCGGTTATGAACTCGATAATCCTTGGGCCAATTTAATAGGATAAATTCGTCGATGCCCGTATATATATATATATATATATACTTGATAACTTGAAAACTTAATCTTGTCCTCCATATGGGGGTTAATGGATGGATATTAAAATAGATTTCTATTAAAAATTGATGATTATATTATGTTGTCGTGTGATAACCAATCAATCGATAAAGAACAAAGCGAGATGATAAATTTATTCTTGGATGATTAATTTGAGCTCGGCTTGAAATTTTTATGTTATAATCTTTGAATAACTTTCTAAAAAAAAAAAAAAAAAAAAAAAAAGAAAAAAGAAAAAGAAAAAAGAAAAAGAAAAGTTTTAACGTCTAAATAAAATGTATCACGTGACACGAAATACGCTCGTCATGTGATCTTCCCTTACGAAAATGAATTACGAGAATTAAAAAAAAAAAAAAATTAATAAAAAATTGTTATGCAATTCTCTTCGTATTTAATCACGTTAGATTTGTAATGTTAATTAAATTCTTCATTGAGCTTCCTACACGAGTTTACTGGGATCTATATAATAACACCTTATTTAGATAATGCGTTGGATGAATATGATCACTTTTTTTTCTACATTGATTATACGGCATCAATGTCGAACAAACAAGAAAAGTAATATTTACCAAAAGTTTAATATAATCATCGAAAGGATATATATGTACATATACATATATATTTATCTATGTGTACCATTTTATTACAATTAAATTGGAAATTGTTTAAAGTTATATTTATTTCCAAATAAACGATTCTCAACTTCTCCAATTGTATGTTATAACAATGTAGTTAGAAAATAGATGAAGTTGAGAACTACTGTTTGTAAAACTGAAAGGTATCTACCTTACCGATCGATAAGAATCCATAACCCCTTTTTGACAGGCACGCTTCATTGTTTATAGACGCTTAACGCGTGTTCTCTCTATCGATGTACTTACGATAGTTATTTTAAAATGCTTACATTATTAGGAGAATTGAATTTATGGACGTTCGATGACAATATTAATATAAAGAACACGGATCATGGCGCATTTCGGTAAAATATAAATCTTTATTTTTTCTTTTATCCTTTTGCCTTTTTTTTTTTTTTCTTTTTTGTCTCGTAAATGAAAATCCATCATTTAAATAAGATCAATCACTTTTAATTTCTTTGTTAGAAATTAATATTATGTAAACTATATGTATTTTTTTCTTTTCTCCTTTTTTTTTTTTTTTTTTAACAGATATCACGATAAACGTATCGATGGTATTTACGAAGAAGGAAAAAGATCATACAGTCAAAAACGTGGTATGACTTATGTTCCAACGAATAAGAAAGGAAATAAATTAAAAGACTCCATCAAACACTTGGAGGTATGTATATTACTTATTAATTAATATCTTATTATATTGTATCCTTAAATATTTCGATTAGATTGTTTGCTTTTATTTATTTAGGAACAACTCAGAGATAATTCGACTATATATTGTCAATGGTATGATCACAGCGTCCTGCAAATAATGTTAAACAATGGCCTTTTAATTTACATACAAATTAATGTTGAAACTGCTGATATAATTAAATGTACCTTCGATAAGTATCTTGTAGGAAAGTTATGTGATCATATATCGGATGGTAAAAAAATTTCAATATATCTTCAACAA
Source organism: Vespa crabro (assembly GCF_910589235.1). Classification (NCBI taxonomy): domain Eukaryota; kingdom Metazoa; phylum Arthropoda; class Insecta; order Hymenoptera; family Vespidae; genus Vespa; species Vespa crabro. Next base: position 23,513,712 of record NC_060955.1, on the reverse strand, counting down.
GAATCGATATAGTATAATTTAAATTATTAATAATAAATTTATAACATTTACAGTGTCAATCACAAAGACTCATCTGATTTGTACGTATAATGATAATCAAATAACAACTGTGTATTTTACGAAACCAAGAAGACATGCTTTTGATAAAATTAGTAAATTGGAACCCAAATTGAGTACTAGTGATCTATTTGGCTCTAATGGACGTAGACTGGATAAAAAGATTCAAATCAACAAGCCTGGTGATCTGGTATTGTCTATTAATATTTTCATAAAGATTAAATTTAAATATTATTGGAAAATGATTTTAATATTTAATGTTGAATCTATGCTTATGCATACGTTGCTTCTAATTTATGTTTATTGCAAAAGTGCATGATTCTGTAGATATTAATTTGGTGGAAATCTACGATGAACGAAGTATATCCATGGAGTCCTGTAGTCAAGGAACATGATCGTGCAAATATACACCTTTATCGCCTTACCGGGTATGTCGAGATGGTATTTATTTGTAAGTAGAAAATATCCATTCTAAGTGTTTTTCCCATACTCTACACTTTTAGATTTACTTTTATTAGATTAGACAGTTTGACTATTTCTAATACCATGTTCCCGCTTTACTTTATTTTTTTCTTTTCTCTCTTTCCTTTTTTTTTTTTTTTTTTTTTTTTTTTTTTAATTTATTCATCTCAGAGGAAGAAGAAGAATTGGTTTATTCTATTTTTCATCAAAGTTTTAGTATGATTTTATTTTTAGAACAAAATTGGACTTAATATGTTACGTACGCACTGAGTTTGATCCTTTATGTATAAAATTTGATATACATCATGAAAATGTCATTCATTCTGTAGAACAAAAAGTATCAAGAAAGGTAATAATTTAGAATGTTGTGAACTTCATACCCGTGTATCATTTATATTGTTAAGAATATAATAATATGTATTGTTTACAATATAGGGTGAAGTTACGATTGAATGGCGTACGTATGAAGTATCGCAACAAGACAAACTGCAAAGAATTGCTATTATCTCAATACCATTACCAACTCATACTAGTTGCGTCAAATTTTCACCTAATCAAGAATTATTATTATTATGCTGCATAGACGGTTCCGTAATGTTATACGATGAAACGAAAGCTACAATTATTAATATAAAAGCTGCCTTTGTAAGTTCTTTGATACTTCAAAAAAAAAAAAAAAAAAAAAAAAAAAATCAGAATGTGATCATTCGATGTATTTTATTTTTTTAACATATTTATATTCCAAGATACCAACACTTGCATCCTGGCATAACGACGGGATGATATTTTCTATTGGAAATGATAGAGGACAATTTCAACATTTTGACATTGCCTTGCATTGTATCAGAAATCAATTGTTAAATGATGAAACATCACCAGTAAATATTCTTGATTTGTCATCTTATTTCAGGTATTATAAATGTTCTATAAAAGATACTTGTGCTTTAGAATATAAGATATGTGTAATAATAATTTATCTTTCTCTTGAAATAGGAGCCAACCGGCATTAGTACGTATGGAATGGAATAAAAGAAATCAATTAAATTCTCATATTAGTTATTATAGTTATGGAGATTCATTGTTTTTATTACTTTTTGAGCGGTAAGTAAGCAGAATATTTCATATAATTTTTCTTTTCTCTTTCTCGCTCTCCTTTCTTTCTCTCTCCCTCTCTCTCTCTCTCTCTCTCTCTGCGAAAAAGATGTATTTAAAGTTTGATGTCCGATAATAGGGGTCCGATAGGAGTCATTAGAGTAGTCGAAGGAGATAATCTTTCAGGAGATATATTAGTAAGAAGATATTTAATGCTTTCTCAAATCGAACAGGCCACGTCTTTATTGTTACGTTTAAATTGGGACACTCATCCACGTATTTGTATGCATTCTCTCAATCAAATCTTAAATTATTTATTCAAGTTACCATTAACGTCCGAACACGAAAGTAAGACACATACGTTATGTTATCTTTTGATTTGACTTTATCTCTTAATTAATTAAAAACTCTGTTTATGATTTAAAAAAAAAAAATATATATATATATATATATATGCCTACGATAACCATCCAGGTTTCATACAAAATGCATTGGGTAGTTTTCATGTACCAATTAGGCCAATAAGTCAAGCAATCGAAGACGAATATGGAGACGAAGTGAGAGACTTGACGAGACGATTTTTTCATCATTTACTAAGGTACCAAAATAATAATGTGGGCTGTTAAATAATACATTAATTTTTATTACAAACGTATAATTTTTCTTAGATATCGCATGTTTGAGAAAGCATTCAGACTTGCCATAGATCTAAATGATCATGATCTTTTTATGGATATTCATTTTTATGCATTGATCGTAAACGATATGGAAATGGCAAATGCGGCAAAGGAGAAGGCCGAGCAAATTTTAAGCAGATCGAATAGTTGCAATTCCTCGCGTAAGAATAAAAAGAATTTTATTGAGAAGAATATTAAGTGGAAAAACTTATGTGCAAAGTATGCGCGCGCATTTATTATTACTTACATTTATATAATCGAGAACCATTACAGATTCCACGTGTTCCCGAGAATCTTGTTCTTTATGTTCTGAATTAACGAGCGATAAAGGAGAAGAATCGTATAGCGACGAAAGTGAAAATTCAACGAAAGAAGATGAAAGAAGCATAAAGTATCCCAAAAGATACAATTACAAAAAAAATTCCAACAACCATATTCCACCCTTACCAATTCTCTATCCTTCTTATTACGATGACAAAACACTTTTGCCAGCGTCATTGAACAATGATCCTATTAGTAATAAAACTGACTACAATATTATTTCCACATCTTTCAATACACCCAGTAATAATACTTTGGCAAATACTAATTTTAACGATTCCTCTCATATACCGGTATCTAATACTTTCTTTGCATCGACATCTTTTAATACACCGACATACGTGACCCGTACAAATTTAACATCTTTATCAACGGTAAACTCGATTAACAGAGTTCAACCTTACAATAAATTTTCCGAAGATTTAATGACCACATCTTTTGGAAATATATCTCTTAGCAAACAAAAATCATCGTCACTCGATCGTAAACATCGTGACGATATATTACAATTAATGATTAATAAGTCAGGAACAAATGATAAGCAATATACCAATGATCTATCTGTCGAAGATAATGTAAAAACTATACCCGAAGAAAATAATTTTATATCAACTTCATTCAATAATTCGACCTACGAATTTGTCTTGGACAATGTACCTTCTTCCTCGTTAATTCCATCCTTGAGTAACATTGACAATAATATTATGTCAACGTCCTTCAGTACAATGACCTGTAATACTTCGGTTTCACATAATTCTGATAATAATTCAGTGTCAAATGTACAATGTGAAAATACACCATTCTGTTATTCCTCGAGCATTAGAACAAATGATTCATCGAGTAATGTAGTATCCCAAATAGATACATCTAATACCGTTATACAATCAAATAAGCTAACAACAACGCTTCACAAAACTAAGAGTAACACGTTATTTACTACGACTAAATATTCCGAAAGTCCTACAACATATGACAGCAACGTAAAAGCTTTTCGGGCTGAAGATAATCTTTATATGGATCATCATCAAAAAATTAACAAAAAACAATCCAATAGTAATAATGACATTCCACCACCGCCTTCTATAACATCTTCTTTTACAAATTATCTTCAAAATTTACAAAGAAAAAATTTCTCACTTTCTCAAAGTACTCTTGGATTAACGAGTATAGACGAATCAAGTCAAAAGATCTCGTCTGCTAAGGTAATGAACATAGCACCGTGTATTTTGCAAAGACAAAATTCCGCGTCTAACATTTTACAACAAGATTCATGTCTTCATAATAATTCTAAAACTTGTCGAATTAATTCTGATCTCGCTTATATACCGTATCACGGTAGTTGCGACAGTATCAATGTCACTATGCAACATACAAATAGCAATAAAATTGGTTCAACGAATTATTCGCATTCTACTTATAATTTGCAAAGTAGATTACTCGAAGGTAGACATATAAAAATAGGGTCACAAATTCCTATAAATAGTAATACTGGTAAGGAGATCAAAACATCATCTAACATACCTCCATTACCCATTGTAAATACATCCAATTCCAATTCAAAATCCTATTCCATGTGTCCCACGTTCATGGATACGCCAATGTCGACCAATAATGAGAAACCGAAAGTGAAATTTTCAGATACGGTTACGCATATATTAGTACCTGGCACAGTAAGATTTTAATAATTTTACTTAATAAATTTACTTTTAATAATATGAAGATTCTTGAGAATTCGCTTATCATGTAAATTTCCAGAATCAATCTCATAGACAGAAACGTTCAACAGTTACACAATTGCATGTAACAGATCCGAAACGTGAATTAGCAGAAAGTTTACCATTGTGCCTGGGAAATGAAGATTATTTAAAAGATTTTCAACCTTTATCGAGTATGGAAAATGAAACATTTATCTATATTATTATCTCACAATGTGATCTCAAGTGTTATTAAAAAAAATTACTCTAATTACTTTATTAATTACAGAAGATGCAGATAATGAAATTTCAAAGGAGTCTTCAAAGTCTGAGGAAGGTTCTAAAATAAAAGTTGTTCACTTTGGTCTGTTATAGTTATACGTAATGTTCCATTGATAATCCTGCCTTTTATAAAAATAATATTCAATTTGATATTGAAAATATTTGATAAATTATCGTTTATATATGCAAACGTATTTACATGCATGTCTGTTTGTAAATTTTTTTATCAAGTTTTATAATAAATACCTTTTTACAGAATATACTTGTACTTATACATATTTAATATCATTACTAATATAAATTACAATGCTTTCAGAAATAATTCAACGTTGTGTATTATAATTTACTTTTTTTGTTTCATATCCTCTAACATTGTTCTCATATCTAATAATTGTTTATCAGGTATATAACGTTTTAATTCTATATCAGGATTGAAAATGGCCACATTTAATGTTACCCCTTCTGGTAAAGTAGTTTCTAATATTCTAATTAGTAAAGGACACTGCGTTGACGTAACATCTGCTAATTGTACATTCCTTTCATAAATATTAAGATTATATTCTGCGCTCACAACGGTACCTTTTGGTTTAAATCTTTGAATTTTTAATACTTTTGCAGGAAATGCCCAACTGAAAACGATATGGAGAAATCAAATAATATGAAAAGAAAAAAGAAACATATGTATTTTCAAATAGAAATTAATTCAGAATATTACCTATTATCTACATCAATGTCCATAGCTGTAGCGACTTTATGAATGAAACTTTGATAATGTTCTAATACAGGATAAACATATCCTGTAATCTGTATATTTAATATAGAATAAATTGGTACTTTTGGTTTTAACATCTACAACATGATATATATATATATATATATATGTATATAATCCACTATATATTATAAAAAACAAATATCACAAAATTGTCTATATAACCTCCAAATAATCAGGATCATACAAACTGTAACGTCTACATGACAATACATTCTTGACTAAAATGCCATTACAAAATGTTGTTGCCTAAAAATATTTGATTTTTATTAAAATATTTTTACTATATAATTGATAGATTTAGGTTATAATTTGTTATTACATATCATACACACATAAATATAATCTATAGTTAGAAATAATTTTATATACCTTTTTAATAATATTTAATGCCATTTTATATTAAATTTAACTTTTAAACTTATTTATTCATACATTCTATTAATTAAAATGACGGTCTTAATAGAGAAACTGAACGTGGTTAGTTTAGATTTATCTAAATTATATTACCAACTGTTGGGCAAGGTTATCATACAGCATCTTGTTTTTTCTTTCTTTATGTTGGCAATCATTCGTAATCTCGTCGATTTGTACGCGCGTAAATTTGAAGCATTAATAGTTACACAAGTATTATATACCTTTCTTTTTATTTGAAATAATATTCGATAAATTATTATTGCACCTATTAGGAATGAACTTTTATAATGCAATATTCCAGAAAGTATTAGTGTTTTTATCATCATTTAACTCTTAACTTAATAAAAATATACATTTTATCTTTAATACTTTGCATTATCTATGAATTATATACACGGATATTCTTTTATATATATATATACATATATATACATACATATATACATACATACATATATATATATATATATATATATATATATATATATATATATATACATATACACACATACATATATAAAGAATTACATATAATTTAAATTTTCGATATTAGTATTATCTTACAGTGTGCTTAAAATTGTATTATCCTATATTAGTCATATTCTACGTAGCTGCTTCAATTGTCGATGACAGCGCAGGTAATGTTTGAGGTACAAAATTGATCACTTCATGATAAACAAGCTCTACAAATTATAATGTTCTTGATAAATTAGTAAATATTATAACACGTAAAAGATATTCTTAGAAATGCATTATATTACCTTTCCACTTTTCAACAGGTAATTCCATATCTTCAAAACTTTGATCATACGGTAATGATACTGGTTCATCTGTTGGATCAGCATATTGTGCAAGATATGGATGGGCTAATGCTTGTTCCGCTGTAATTCTCCTTTCAGCATCTAATTCCAACATTAATTCAAGCAAATCTATTGCTGAAGACAAATGAATTATTATGATTAAAAACTTTCATCTGTATTAAATCAGACATAGATCAGTGCTAGCTTTGATAAAGTTAATTTTTTAAAACAAATACCATTTAGGTAAATATAATACCTAAGGGATTAGCCCCACGAAATACATCTTTAAAATTTTTCTTCTTCAATGGTGGTAAACTTTGTATATAGTTCCTGGCCTGGAAAAAAAATTTACTTCAATTACTACTTACTTAAAATCTGTTACATTGGTCCATATTTGAAATTAAAATCTAATAAATATCATTTAAAAATGATGAATAAAAATGATACATATATTGATATATTCATTTGTATTATAGATACTATAAAATTTTATAATACGTCCAAATATTATGATAAATTAATGATTACAAAGAATTCTTTAATTTACCTCTTGACTGGTAATTTTGTTCAAGGTTTCTTCTGTGGGCATACCACAGAGCACAAGAACTCGTGTTAAGTGGTCAATGTCTGCTTAGCGTTAAGGTAAGTTTGAAAGCATAATTTACTTGGGAAATATATTAATAAATTAGTTTCGCGTTCAATTAATTTCTACTTATAAACACATGCTAAAAAAGTTTCCTTAACAAAAAATTAGTTAGAAGCATGCAAATGGCATTATAATTTTGTCAGAAAAATTGCTTTTTTTTTTTTTTTTTCTTTTTTTATATTCACAGCATGATTTGGGAGTTTATATAAAATATAAATTGTCACAATTTGGGTGTTATACAATGATAGTAAGGCATATATTTAAAATGAGAAGTTTATACAAAAGTCCTTTAGTAAAGGAAGATGAAATCGACTTACCGATTCCGATGATATTTTTTGCATAAACTCATCGCGTGGTGTACCCAGAATTTCCATTATTAAATTCAGTTGATGAATATCTGCTCTTGCTAAGGTTCCACTAAATTTGTATTAAACTTACTTGAATAATAATAATGTTAGATTAAGCAGTTTAATAAAAATTTCTATAATTAATTCTTTTACATGTATATATAAATCAACGATTCCTTTGTATGAATCTTCGGTACTACGTTAAATGAGAAAAAAACATGAGAAAGGAAGATAGAAAAAGAATGTGTGTGTGTGTGTGTGTGTGTAAGAGAGAGAGAGAGAGAGAGAGAGAGAGAGAGAAAGAATCGAAGAAAAAATAATATACACTGGTATAGAAGCAAGTGCAGTATATTATTATTATTATTATTATTATATTGCGTCCAAATAAGCTACGTAGATCCTTAGCAAAAAGCATAGCTTATAGATTAGGCACATTGAAGCTAGATTATATATGAACGACATTAGATTGTAAATGACAACACAAAGACAATAATAAGGATATTTATAAAGGATATTGATGTTTGTTAGTCAAGGTGATTAAATATTGATATTGACAAAAAGCAAAATGTTATTTAAAATAAATATTATGTATGATAGAGTGAAAAATAATTTGAAAGGGATACGATCTGTTCCTGGAAATAATGTTCTTCCAGTAAGTAATTCTGCCATTATACATCCAACTGACCAAATATCAACTGTAAATTATAAAAATTATATTTATTTATAATGTTCATAGGGAAAGATATGACAAGTTTATTGAAACCAACCTGTTTGATTATAATGCATCCAGTTTAACATAATTTCGGGAGCCCTGTACCATCGGGTAGCAACATAACCTGTCATTTCATTCTCTGTAGGCCTAGCCAAACCAAAATCTAAAATCTTTAACTCACAATCTTCGTTTACAGCTATGTTTGATGGTTTCAAATCCTATAAAGGATAATTACTATATAATGTATATATCTTGAAAAAAGAAAAAAAAATAATCCATTCAATTAAATATAAAAATCTTACCCTATGAATAATACCAGCAGAATGTATATACTTTAAGCCTCGAAGGATTTGATATACAAGAAATTGTACATGATCGTCGGAAAGTTTTTGTGTTCTGACAATGTTATTGAGATCTGCTCCCATTAGATGTGTGACTAGGTAACTGCAAGAATATTTTCTTATTTAAATATTCAGATTTCATTTTTAAATTGTAAAACATTATTAACAATGGAAAAAAAAAAAAACTTACACGTGTTGGAAATCTTCTAACGATGAAGACGGATGGAACACATCTAATAGACCGATTACCTGTAAAATGGAATAATATTAATTTAAAAAAAAAAAAAAAAAAAAACATAAATACTTAAGTATGTAAATAAATTTTTTTACTTACATTTTCATGATTCATATGTTTTAACATTCGTAATTCTCTATATGTACGTTTTGCGTGCACAGCTGATTGAAAAGGCCTAGCTAATTTTTTTATAGCAACTTTCTGATTAGTCGTTGTATCTACTGCAGAACTGTAAATATAAAGGAAGAAAATTTAAGATCTAATTTAAGATTAAAATTTTTCAAGACGTTCATAATATACAAATGTTTTAAATAGATTTCTTCTGTATGTTTGGCCAAGTTTTGGATAAGTATTGTCAAATAATCTAATTATATTCAGCTTGCCACTAAAATAGAACATACGTGCGATGTTCTAAAATTATTAGTTTATTAGTTCTTTCTAAAATACTTTGAATACCAAAGCGAGAAAAAAAATTCTAACATTTAACACGTTTGTAGGAATGAAATTATAAAAAGAAAAGGAGTTAATGAAATACAAAGAATGTCAAGGTAAAGATTGATCCATTCTAATACATACATTATTGATATATTATCATTAATATTGAACGATATGAACAAAAAATTATTTATCAGAGAGAGAGAGAGAGAGAGAGAGAGAGAGTTTGAAAAAAAGGGAGAAAAAGAAAAAAAGAAAAAATTATTTTGTAATTACTCATGTTAATGATCATTCTATAATGACTTATCTATTCAGTCATTGTAACACACATATATATATATATATATATATATATACATGCACACATATACATATATGATTATTTCATTTTTGTTCGCTTACCAAACTTGACCATAAGCTCCCGAACCTACGGGAGTAAGCATTTGATATCGTTCTGGTACCTCCCATTCCGTCCTATTGATTTCAATTCTATGAAATTGTGGCATACTACAAGACTTTTTTTAACCAAACTTTCAAGTTTATGATAACACACGACGGATTATATCCACGCACCACCACTATAACTACTACTACTAATATTACTTACTATTACACGAGAAGAAAGTCAATAAGAATGAAGGAAAAGCTTGAAATAATGATACCAGTTAAAAGATTTAACATTCAAAGATAACCCGATCATTTCCAAATCATACTAACATTAAATGACGATTAATTTCACGATACTTGGAAAACATCGATGTGCGATCGATCGTAACATATCGATTCAATAGAAATTTTAATCTTAACATGTTAATTTCCACTCACACACATGTTATATATGTAATACGTACGCCGAATGCGAAAGGGGAAAGCTCTTTTAAAAGATCGATTAACGTGATCGTATATACATACATACAGGTTTAGGCTTATTTTCGTCAAAACGAAATAGAGAACTGGCCCCGGTTAATAGCCAATGACAAAAGAGATTTATTTACTAACCAATTACGAAGTCACAAAAGAAGTCGATGAATCACGATAGATTAGTGAAAACGTGAAACAATCGTTTCTCCCATATATTCATGCGAATCGACTAAAACTATATATCAATTTTTTTTTTTTTTATTACCGTCTCACCATAAACAATAACTAATATCAATAATTATTATAATTTCATTGATAGAAACAAATTTTGTCTATACGATTAATAATAAAATGTATAATAACATAAATTTCAAATGAACGTTAGGTTAAAACTTGACCTAGTTTCGAATTTATCCGTAAACGGCGCCACGATCGATTATTTCGTGCATACATACATTTCATCATATGTGTACCGTATATATGATTTTCAAAAATATATATTATTTTCTATTACTATCGCTATCGACAAACAATAATTATTGTCGATAATAATAAAGATAATAATAATTATTATTATAATTGATTGAGAGAAAAGTTTTTATCGATATGATTAATAAAACGTGAAAGAAACAAACGTTAAATTAAAATTTGATGTAGTTTGAAATTTGTCCGCTAACAACGCTACGATCGATCACTGCGTGCATAATACATATATATATATATATATATATATATATATATATATGTACATTTCATATACATATATCACAGATAGTCATTTGTTCGTTCATATCACATTAGTTGTTATTCATATGAGCAAAGTAAGAAGTCTCTCTCTGCATATTAATTATAACGAACGAGTTTAATGCATACATATAACCTTAACAATTATTTACAATTACTGTCTTTATTTTCTCTTGGAATATTCTATGTTTTCTTTCATATAACATTTAATGTAATACGCCGATTATTTACGTATTTAACGGACACATGAGTCATATATGGGGATTTTTTATACAAAATTTACGTCATACTCCTTGTGCGACAGTTTTATCTCTTCCTTCCCCCACCATCCTTCTTTATAGACCCACTCTTACAAAATATGCGATGCGCGCGCATACACATGCATGAGAAAGAGAGAGAGTGAGAGAGAAAGAGTTTGTCAGTTTTTCATGCGTAATTATTCTGTATCAAACGTTTATAAATAAAACAGAGAAAAGGAAATCTCTAGTCTAATAGTTTTAATTTATATATATTTGTATATATATATATATGTTTGTGTATGTGTGTGTGTGTGCGTGTGTGCATGTGTATATAAATATATATAATTAACAGTGTGTGCGTGTACGTTCGATATCAATGAAGTAATTGTGTAAAATGAACCGCGAATTTTAGTTTTTCTTTTTTATATATAAATATATATGTGTGTGTGTGTTTATATATATATATATTTCTTTTCTTTTTTAATAAAGAAGAAGTTATGTTCGATTGTAAGTAATTATATTATATTAGATTTTTTATATGATATTAGATTCGTTTGAAAATAATTAGAATTTCATAGAAAAGATCTAACCAATATATATATATATATAATTGTTATATTTATTTACGAGATGGCGTTTGTAGTTGCTATCATCGGTAATCAGTTTTTAACGGATTAAACTTTTTAATAATACGGCTTATCATGCGAAGATCATGCATGCGATACGTACGTATATACCTTAGTATGCGGGAATAAAAGAATCAAGTGGATTAGAATTTTTTTCTTCTCTTTTTTTTTTTTTTTTTAAGAAATATCATAGTAATAGGACAGATACTGTTAATTTCTCACATCTAACGGAAAGTTCCCAGGAAATAATGTATTGAGAGTTTTATTAGTTCTTTTTCTTTTTTCTTCATTCGAAGGTTTTTTTTCTTTTTTTCTTCTTTTTTTATTCATATCGTAGAATGAAAGAAAAAAAAAGAAAAAAGAAGGAAAAGTAGTTCCGAAATTTTAATCTAATATATATAAACGTAATGTGACGTTATGCAATATTGTACATTTCTTTCTTATATTCGTCGTCGTAATATTTTTTTAACTAATGATAATTCAAGACAAATAGAATATTTTAAAGAATATTTTCATCAATGATCATACATAAATATATATATATATATATATATATATATATATATATATGTATATTTACAATAATTGTTGTTTCATTTTACATATACCATGTGTAAAAGAAAGTTTTGAATTAAAAGTTTCAGATTTTTATATTGAATTGATTACATTTTTAATGAATTAATTGTCTATACTTGTTGTATCACTTGAAATGAATTTTTATTTATAGAGATTTTCTGAAAATTTCATTTCTGTATCATAATAAGTAAGAAAAGAGATAGAGAGATAGTGAGAAAGAGAGAGAGAGAGAGAGAGAGAGACAGAACTAGAAATAGGAATTCAGTGAGAGGGCTGTTTTCCCATCTTAGTGGAGGGGACTATTTTTAGCTATACTTGGACATATGTTTCTGTTAATTCAAGCCAAAGATTTTTGGTCTACTCTGAGTGTGCCTTTAGTACAGTACAGTACAGTACAGTACAGTACAGTACAGTAAAGTATACTGTAACTGTATATTTAATTTTAATTATTATTTAAAGAAAATATTAAATTATTATTATCATTTGTCATTTATGTAAATAGATTATTACTCATAACTTGGCAGGAAAATGGAAAGTGAACAGCATCATTATGAATTACGGAGTAGAAGCAGATCTCGTTCCCATACACCATTGGTTCCAAATCGTGTTTTATTGGATACAGAACAAGCGGAACATCATTATGACTTGAGAAGTAAGAGTAGAGAAAGATCGCATACTCCTGCAGAGGCTACAAGCTCTAGAAGATCTGGTAGTAGATCGATGTACGATTTAAATATATATATACATATATATATATATTTATATATTTTATTTTTTTTTTTATAACAATCGATAAATAGGACAACTTGTATTTAGACGAATGATATTGTATTATTTTTTTCCTATTATTACAATTTTAGGCCAAGTAGTGCCAGCAAAACGCGCGATCAAAATATGCAGGCAATAATTGAAAATGTACAAGAACCTGTATCAGAAATTATTGTATCTGAAAGTCAAAGTAAACAATCTGATAGTTCTGTGTCTGTGGCATCTAAAAAGGTAGAAAGACGATCTGAACGCCAGAGAGCTAAACGACAAATATTTGTTAATGGACAAGATGACACCAAAGAAGAAACAAATTATAATGTGCCCGAACAAGTACGTAAAAGTTTAACACCACATAGAGTACTCACCAGTGATTATTCTTCGGAGGAAGGAGAAAGAGAAGATTTACCAAGTAGACCAGGATCTGCCTATGAAATATACAAACAAGCCGGGGAATGGTGGAAGTAAGTCAAGTTTTAAAGTTACATTTTTGTTTTGATCTTATGTATGTTTGTTTACGTCTATAATTAAGAAGGATAATAAACATGTTTGTATACAAATATTTTCTCATATTAAGAATATATATCATCAGAAAAAGGGGAAAACAAAAGAAAAAAGAGAAGTTAATAATATCGTTAAATTGAAATTGTCCTCTAAGATTTGAGAAAAGAAACAAATTTGTATTTGTAAACTTTCTTAATTTAACAATTTCATCCATATTCTTTCAAAGAATGATATTTATTTTTCTTGTTATTTCAGCAAATTTCCAAAAACAGATTATACGTATTCGCAAAAGTCACAATGTCGTTATGAGATAGCACCAGGTATACTTGCAATGCCTAATATGTCCAGACGTTCAATACATTCAGATGGCAGTAATAATATAGGTAATACAATATCAACCAATCAGGAAAGTTTGAGGCAATCATCATTAACTACATCTGAAAGTGGATTAGGTGACACTTTAGATTCTTCTGGTCTTAAAGATACAGTCGACCAAAACCTCATAGTAAGTTTGATGATATAATGTTGTCTAAATATCAATCTATAATATCGTTTAATATCAAATCTAGAAAATATATCTAATGTATCGTTATTTTCTTCTTTTTTTTTTTTTTTTTTTTTTTTTTTTTTAATGTAACACAGCCTATAGGTGATTTATCTGCTTCATCACACACCAGTGTTTCTAATTTTGCAACGAGATCGACAATGTTCAAAAAAACACATATCGAACAATACACAATGCATAGAGAAATAATTTATACAAAACCTGTAGATTCTTTAAATGTCCGACAAAGGTTTGTAATTGATTTTAAATATATATAAAATTATATGTTATATTTATTTTAATTATTTAACTGATATTTATATTTAAGAAATATTATTTTAATTAGGTACCCATTATGGGGAAAGACATCTATAGATTATGATGATACTCATAAATATGATTCTGATACGGAGTTAAATGAAATAATGCCTTCAACCTCAATAGAAAATACTCAAAGATGGAAGGTCACGCAACAATTTTTAAGATTTAATACAATTATCGTAGCTTGGTTTCTTAAATCGCTTGAATTTCTCAAACTTAGAACGTCAAGAAAAAGAGAATATTATACTCATCATGAACGTATTCGTTATAATGGTATCGTTATTCCTCAATTAATTAAATATATTATATATATATATATATATATATATATATGAAATGGAATAGATTAAATCAACAGTATCTTCGATTTATATTTAGAATCATATTGGAGCAGGCCATGGTGGTTTATTGCGCGGTCTATTTACTTAGTTTTAATCAAACTACTTTGGTTTGATTGTTGGACATTGAGCAGATTTTCAGGTATAAGGAAACGCATATTTGGATCCAAAGTTGTATGGATTTCCATAATTCCATTACTTCTTTTGGTTGGTGAGTCCTTTTTTTTTTTTTTATTATTATTAATTATAATTACGTTTTGTTTTCGAAGACCTTCATTTAAAATTTTAATATTACGTAAAACATTAATATTCTTTCGATTATCCAAAACTAATAGTTTTTTCATTAGCGTCTTTCATGGATGAACACCAGAAAGACAGGTAAACCTAGACTGGCCTGCCTCTTCGTTTTGTTGCAGGTGCTTACTTCATGTTAAAGCATTCCTTTATCTGCCTGGACTATCTACAAAATATTCACTATGGTGTCACCGAGACGATTTATTATATTTTTGATGAAATTGCCAAGCTAATATTATCTATATATGAGTTCTTTTCAAAATATTTTACATTCGTTACATATTATTTCGTGGAACATGTATCTAATTTGAACGTGTCTTTGTCACAAGTACCTAGCACTATTTGGGATTTGATTTGGTGATTAACTGAAAGTTACATCATTCACATAAAAAAAAAAGAAAAAGAAAAAAAAAACTAGGGCCTCTTGGGCACTACCGTCGATGTATAACATTTTAAATTTAACAAAAAAATATTTGATAGCTTGAGATTTGCCACAATATATCTTTGCATTTTTTATATCAATTTAAAATTGCAATGAGTATAATTACATGTGGTACGAAAATTCTTTGTAAAATTATTGTTTGGACAAATTTATTTATTCATTTATTTATTTATTTATTTTTTTTTTTTTTTTTTTTTTTGGACAATAAATTAATGGTTTTACGATTGTCATTTTGAAAAGCTTTAAGCAGACGCTTTTTGTGATGATGATTGTATAAACCGTTCCGACGTTGCGGTTGTGCCTAAAAATGGTTTGTTAGTAATATTAGTTACGTACACAAGTTTAAATCTATTGTTACTTATTTCTTTATGTAACTTACCAGTTGTTTTTTCTTTTTTAATATTTGCTTGCTTGTAAGCCATGTGTTTGCCCAACAATATTTATTTATTAACATTTTCTGAATGTTTGAAATATTATTTTATATTTATCTTATATCTATATTATATTTCTACTTTTAAAAGTATAATGTATATTCTATATTTTTTATTTTTTGTTGTTTTCTGTTTTCTTTTTATTATTTTTTTTTTTTTTGCATAATATTCTATGTGTTATTTGTTGCTTATATACTTCTAAAGTATACTTTGAATAATCTTTCCATCGATTACTTTATTTCTTTATTCTTGAATTTATTTAATCGTGTTTGTTACAAATTTATGTATTTAAAAAAAAAAAAATTATTATCGATATGTGCGTCTATAAAATAGAACACTTAATTTATTAATATATTTTATATATATATATATATATATATATATATATATATATATATATATATGCATTTTCTTGCTATCCTCAATTTTGTTAATTGAGATCTATTAATATCTATAAATGTTGCTTTTATTTGATTTTTCATCTTTAATTGTTTGATCAATTTTAAAGATTTATTTTTATGCTGATGCAAAAATAATGATTATTATATCTTTATAATTATCTTATTATTTTTGTATTAATTAAGCAAAAGTAATAATATTGACTTTCAGTTAATCATATTGTAAATAGTCTTATTTCTTACATGATTCTTTTATGAAGTCTCTATGTAAGCACGTTCATACGTTCATAAATTATTTTTTCCATGTAATATAACAGTGGTCACAATAAATAAATGAGTTTTGTATAGAGTGAGATAACGTCATGGTGTCACTTATAAGTGTTCTTTTAAAATTTGTAAAAAGAGAAAAATTACATATGTGATGGGAGAAGGATAGAAGGAGGATAATTCAACTGGTGATAAGGCGGAATTTCTTACAATTAGCCTCAACAACTTGGGGAATGCAAGCGATCAATCATCAGATTGGTGAGTTCCTTCGTCTATCCTTCTCTCAGTTACCGTATTGGATTATGCATCAGTTTTTATTTTATTGATTTCTTTTTCTTTTTTTTTCCTTCCTCTTTTTAAATAATTGCTGTATCTCATACAAAATTAATATGCAAAGATATCAAATTGTATATATCAAATTTATTTTCTTCTTACCTTTGATACCAATACTGTAACTAGAGAATGAAGTAATAATCGTCAAATATTAAATTATTTGTTTTTAGGAAATTTTATCGTTATCATAAACATTATTGCAGGTTATTGGACTATGCCGTATGTTCAATCATTCCTTTCTATTCTCGAAGTTCAAACGGCAAGTGACAATGAAATAAATACAATATTAGAAAATGTACAAAGGCTAAAGGAAAAGAGTGCACAAAATGATGAGTATTCGACTAGGGACTATAATTTAAAAGTAATAATCAATAGATTAAACAACAGGATTACTGAACTGGAAGAGAAAGATTCTTATCAAACTGTAAATATATTTTTGCTTTTAATCATTTATGAAAATGAATGTTAAATTATTTCAACTTGTGTATATGTGTATATATATATATATATATATATATATATATATACATGTATATATCTATATGTTTAGGAGTACCTAATAAACATTAGTCAGATGTTGCAAAATCCAAAGGAAAATGAAATTGATGTTTGGCAGAAAGTTAATGTAAGTGAACGATAATGTCGTTAAATATATGTATCGTGTAACTAAAATTTTTATTTTTTTTTTATTTTTATTTTATTTTATTTTATTTTTTTATTTTTTTATTTTTTATTTTTTTAGGGGAAAATAATGGATATAGAAGATAGATTAAATAATCTTAAAACCGATACCAGTAATGTAGTTGTGGAACTTCAAACTTTGCGTGAACTTTATTCGCAGTTAAAAGTTTGCTGTGATACAAATAAACAGTTTCTTGTACCTGAAACTTTACACAAAGAGATTGATAATATCTTAGGAGAATATTTTGGGAGTACTGTCTCTAAAAAGGATTTATCATTGATCATTGAAAAATTAAAGAAATTGTCTATGAATGGAGGTTTGTTAATAAACATTATTCCTTTTGTATATATATATATATATATATATGTGTGTGTGTGTGTGTGTGTGTGTGTGTGTGTGTGTGTGTGTGTGTGTGCATGTGTGTCATTGTTAACACAATTTGTACAACATGATTATAGATGTTTCAACTGGTGCTAATTATATCATTAAGGAAGATGGTGCATTAGATGAGAGAATTCTCAAAATAATAAATGATAGATTAAAGATATACGATGCTGATAAAACTGGACGTGTAGATTATGCTTTAGAGACGGCAGGTGAAGTTAATTATTGTAAAATAAAATAATATTTCCATTATATCGATCTTTATAATAATCAAATATATATATATATATATTATTTTTAGGAGGAGAAATTATCAGTACACGGTGTACTCAAACGTATGGTGTAAAGTCAAGGGTTTTAAAGCTTTTAGGTCTTACAATTTATTCTGAAAATAATAATCCTCGAACAGTGATACAAAGAAATCCTATACAACCTGGTGCTTGTTGGCCTTTTCAAGGTTTTCCAGGATATTTGTTGATAAAATTACGAAACTTTATTTATGTAACTGGCTTTACCATTGAGCATGTAGCTAAAACTATATTACCAAGTGAGAAAATGGAAAGTGCACCGCGTAAATTCAATGTTTGGGTAACGCATTTATTTTATGTTTACCTCTCTCTCTCTCACTCTTTCTCTTTCATATAACATATTTTTTATATAACATATATTTATTCGCTCATACGATCATATCTCATAGGGTTTAATCGATCAAAATGATCCTGAGCCAGTTATGTTTGGTGATTATGAATTCACAGACTCCGACGAGAACTTGCAATATTTCTCTGTACAGGTAAGTTGAGATTTGAAAACAAAACAAAACAAAAATATCTGAGATTTTTCATGTATTACGTACATTCATTTCTTTTTCTCTCTTCTTTTTTTTATTCTTTTTTTTTTTCTTTTTTTTTTTTTTTTTTGTTTTTTTTTTCACAGAATACACAGATAGTAAAACCATACGAGTACGTAGAGTTAAGAATTCATAGCAATCACGGAGAACTGGAATACACGTGCTTATATAGATTTCGTGTTCATGGTAAACCTGCATGAGTATGTAAAGTTACAAAAAAAAAAAAAAAGAAAAAAAAAATTATATAAAATTTAATCATCCTCATTTCGTAAAACATCTTTACGATCTAACGATATATCAACGGTAGAAGGTGTGATAGATAATTCAGACTTGACTCGTGCCTTTTTATAATAAAAAAAAAAAAAAAAGAAAAAAAAAGACTAACAATCTATTAGAAGGAAAGAATTAGAAGAAAAAGAAAGAAACCTTCCACAAATATCATATATATATATATATATATATACATATATATATTAGTCTATTGCATTAGGAATACACAATGAGAGAACGATTGGTCATTAATGAAAATAATTGTCAAGTATATTATAAATATATATATATATATATAAATAATCATTTTTTTATACGTCAAAGAAGGTCTGTTCCCGTGACACACAGTACTGCAATAAGAAAATTTCGAATGTTATTTTTTATTATGATCTTTTTCATTTTCATTTTTTTTTCTTATTTTTTTTTTTTTTTTTTTTTGAATTGGTGTATATAGAAATAAAATGAAGAACGTTCCAATTAGCATAGTACATAAGAATTTAGATCTCTCTTACTACGTGTGTTCATATAAAGAAGAAAAAAAAAGAAAAAGAAAAGAAAAAAGAATGTAGCACAGATTCGTGACACTTAGTCAAGTCAATTCTCTTAATTCATTTTTCTTCTCTTTCTATGATTCTAGTTCTTTACTTTGTAATTAATGACTTTTAAAAATGCAACACAGTTCATTATCACACATCTAAAAAAAAAAAAAAAAAAAAAAAAAGCCTAATAAATCATAATATTATAATAAGATGAAACAATCTCTCTATCTCTATCTATCTATTTATTCCATCTAATC
Source organism: Vespa crabro (assembly GCF_910589235.1). Lineage (NCBI taxonomy): Eukaryota > Metazoa > Arthropoda > Insecta > Hymenoptera > Vespidae > Vespa > Vespa crabro. The sequence goes on along the minus strand of NC_060955.1, from coordinate 23,493,760 downwards.
ACTCTGTCTATGTTTTCTGGAAAAAGAAAAAGAAAACAAAAAAAGAAACATGTTTTAAATTAATATAAAAAAAAAAAAAAAAAAAAAAAAAAAAACAAAAAAAAAAAAACAAAAACAAAAAAAAAGTTAAATTATTTTTGTAAAAGAAAATTATAGATAGAACAGTTCGAACGATTTTTACATGCCGATGATTTCGATTTCGATAAAAGTTTATATATAATAAAATAATGTTCGAAAGTTACCTAAAGCCAAGAGAGATATCGTAAATCTTTGCAATAGACATTTATATATCAGTACAAACTATAAAAGAAAATGAACATCTAAAGGGGAAAAAAAGAAAAAAAAAGAAAAATAAATAAATAAATAAAGAAAAGAAAAAAAAAAGGATACGTACTCTTACAACATTCTTTTAATAATCCTTTCAAAAAATACATAATAAAAACGCGTTTGGTTTATCAGCGAGTTCAATTAATTAATATGAATTATGTTTAAATAGAAATTTAATGTATCATAATATTAACACATATGACAGTGCACAATGTTACCATCTTGTATACATTTGTAATTATTTTTAAAGTGAACAAAAAGAAAGAAAGAAAGAAAGAAAGAAAGAAAAAATAAATAAATAAAAGAAAAGAAAAAAAAAATAAACAACTGATTATAATATGTAATAAGAAAATAATTGTAATTAATAGAGATTATGTAAACTTCCTATCTTTTTTTAATCAATTTGGACTTGCCCTTATGAACATTATACAAACATTTTTATCGATATTCTGTTGTAATAAATAATTATTTCACATTTCGATTCATATATATATATATATATATATATATATATATACATATATAGGTCGTATTAATCCAATTGTTTTTTTTTGCTTTTTTTTTTTTTTTAAAGGGCATGGAGTACTTAATATATTATTTGGTTTTGACAATTAACGAATAATTTTCAAATTGAATTAGAAAGATCGGAAGTGTTCTTCTTTTTTTTTTTTTTCTTTTTCTTTTTTTTGCTATTGTAACATACGATAACTGTGTATGCCCGTATAAAAGTTTTTTTTTTGAGATTAAATATTTAATAACTTTTGTGAGTGAAAATAAAGTGAAAGAAAAAATAATAAAAATTAAAGTTATAAACAGAAAGACGTACTTATTGTTATGAATAAAAACGTTACTTCATATACGAGTCGGTGATTAATGAAAACGATGCTCTGAGAGTCAAAAATTTATTTAAAAAAAAAAAAAAAAAAAATAAAAAGAAAAAAGAAAGTGAAAGTAAAAAGACAGACATTAATTCGTTTGTGCGTTATTCGTATAATTGGACCATTGCCCATTAACGCAATAAATTAATTATTTCTCTGTTTTTTATGTTATATTTTTGATTTAAAAAACCATCCATTTTCGGATAATTGTCGGCTCGGATATTGCATTTTAATTTCTTAAATTAACTTAACGGGAATAAAGAGGGTAGGTATATATATATATATGTATGTATGTATTGTATAGAAAAATAAAAAGACGGTCATCATTTTGGACTGATACGTTTATTAACGCGAAACAAGTATAGTTTGTAGATATACTCGTATTGTGTTAATTGTACATTGGGTAGACGATCACGTGTAATAACACGTTTAATTATCTCTTTTTTTTTTTTGTCAGCATAGTTATATATATATACATAGGGCACGTTCATTTACGCGAGAATGAATATACGTGAGTATGCATGCACATAATATACATAGCATTTTATATACGTATACATTCATAAATAATCATTTTTTTTTCTCATTTTCTTTTTTCCTTCTTTTACAATATCGTCGTTCTTTAAAACTCTTCCGTAATCATCGAAATATACACATACGTGTATATATATATATATATATATACACCTATGGATATACACATATACATATACATATCTTCTAACAAAATTTATATGCGTCCTGGATTGCGATAAATTAGCTGCTGATTTGCTGAGAGGCGCACTATTATTCGCATAAGCGAAGAATATTACATATACATATACAATTAAAAAAGAAGTTCATCTTGAAAAGTTTCAGAGTATTCGTCTATTCGTATAACTAATAATAATAATAATAATAATAATAATAATAATAATAATAATAATAATAATAATAATAATAATAATGATAATAATAATACAATAATAATAATAATAATAATAATAATATATAATAATAGCATTATAATAGCGACAATAACGATGATGTATGAGATGACGATGAACAGGAAATATCTATTAAAAGAGATACAGAAACTGAAACGTAAAAGTGTTTCGAATATGAAATACAGATGCATACTTCGATGAGAAAGTTAGGAAGAAAGACAGAGCCTCTACGGTCGTCGAAATCACTCACATCGGTGACAAATCAACATGTTTTCTAAAAATTCGGACTCGCCATGCTTGTTGCTTGTTTACTTCTTTGCTTAATTCTTTGCTTGCACTTACGATTCGTTTATTTCCTTATAAAAAATATTTCTCTCTCTTTTTTCTTTCCTTCTTTCTTTTTTCTTTCTTTTCTTTTTCCTATTTTCTTTTTTTATTTTTTTTTTAAATCAATATCAACAATTTAAAAATGTTATGTAATTGACAGAGACACACACACACACACACACACACATATATATATATATATATTTCTTTTTTTACTTGTACGCAAAGCCAATTATTTTGATTAAAAAAAAAAAAAAAGATAAAATAAAATAAGAAAAAAGAAATAAAATATGACAAACGAATCGCTTTGCAAGTCAAAGACCATCTTTCTTTCTAATACTTCTAATGAAATAAAATAAAACAATCTCTCTTGTTGATATATTTGACAATTTTGTTAAACGCAATTGTATATATATATATGCAATATTTCAAGCAGAGAGAGATTAATAAGATCTCATCAATGGAATGTTAATTAGAATCGATGGAGTAACTTTGTTGGATCATTTTTTAATTTCGATCCATTCCGATCGGATAGATCAATCCATCTATCGCACAAAAAAAAAAATATGCAAATAATACACATATACGCATACTGAACGCACATGCACATCATCGATCTGCGACGATCGGAATCGATCGGTAACATAGATCCACATCATTTATTTATTTATTTATTTATTTATTTATTTATTATTTTTTTTTTCTTTTCATTATGGAAAGTCGCCGATTTTTTTTATTATACTTTAATATCGTACTATTGGACTGTAAATGGAATTATTCGACAAACGAAGAGGACGTAAAAAGGATCGAGCGAGGAAAGACCAAAGGGCGGAGAAGGTAAGAAAGGTAAGTTGTAGAGAGGGCGGGGGTTAAACGTTATAAGGGATGGGCGCTGAGATATGGGGGGTGTGAAGGGCGGAGAGGGAACACAAGAATCGAACAAACGCGTTCGCGGAAGATCAACGAGCGGCGGAATGGTTTCAAATACTGTTTTTTGGAATGGTTCGTATATTTCTAACGCGTCATAGTGCGCGCGACGATTTTGTTGTTATGGTTGTTGTTGTTGTTGTAGTTGTTGTTGTTGTAGTAGTAGTAGTTGTTGTTGTTGTTGCTGTTGTTATTATTATTACGTCGGAATTATTATTATTAACGCGGACTTTCGCGAATACTTCTTCTCATAAAAGAAAGAGAAAAAAAGATTTATTCATTTTCTTTTCCTTTTTCTTCTTCTTTTTCGTTTTTCTTTTTCTTTTTTTCTTTTCTTTCTTTCAATTGAAAAAAAAAAATAAAAAGTAGATTTCTTTTTATTGATTCGAAAGATCATGAAAAATAATTTTCTCTCTCATTGATTCGAGAGATCAAAAAAATATTCTTTTTCAATTGAAAGATATAAAATTCTTTCATATTTAAATTATAAAAAATTCATTTTTCTTTCTACACACTTACACACACGTGTATATATATATATATATAATGGAAAAAATAAATATTCAACAAATTCATTTGTTTTTCTTTCTCTTTTTTTTTGGAAATGAAGCCATCGCGAATACGCGATATATCATGCGCGCGTGCGGCAATGTTCGATAGGTACACACGAGTTATTAATACTATTCTCTCTCTCTCTCTCTCTCTCTCTCTCTCTCTCTCTCTCTCTCTCTCTTTCTCTAGTAAATATTACAAAAAAAATTTACGATCTTAGACTCGTAGAAAAAAATAAATAAAGATTTGCAAAAGAGTAATATATAAGAGAACTCAAACAACATAAGCTCCTTCATTTATTTGCGACATATTGCACAGATTATTATCATTCGTGAGTCCGCCATTTTTGCAATTTTTTCTTATTTTTTACATAATATTTATAAATATATATATATATATATATATATATATATATATATATATATATAATTTTCTTGCATTTATCATACATACATTAAAATCAAACGGAATGAGTAAAGATTGATTGTAATTGTAAAAATTATTACTCTTTTTTTTTTTTTTTTCTTGGCGACTCGTCGGTTTTTCTTTTTTTTCTTTTTTTTTTTGATTTCTCTTTTTATTTCTATTTTTATTTTTGTTTATTCTGTGCAATCATCGTCAGCGCTGCATGTTCCGAAATGCTTATGAACATTATCATTACCTACGTAATGTATGATAATAATAATGTTGATTAATAATATTAATTAATAATTATTAATAAAATAATAATAATTAATAATAATAATAATAATAATAATAATAATAGCTAACACGATAAAAGGACGAGTTATTAAGTAATAATTAATAATGATTGAACGCATTAAAAAAAAAAAAAAAAAAAAACAAAAAAAAACAAAAAGAAAAAAAAATAAAAAGTGGCGCAGTGCGCGAGCGCAGATATTTTGTCGACTAGAATTCGTATGGGTTTTTATATTGCTGTAATCGTATGGCTCGATCGTACCGTTTCGCTTGATATATATATATATATTTTGTTTGTTTGTATGTTTGTTTGTTTGTTTGTTTGTTTGTTTGTTTGTTTGTTCGTTCGTTTGTTTCTCATTATTCTTCGTATTCTTGTTCCGTCGAAGAGACTACGAGCGATATTATTATCATCCTAATTTCAAGGCAATTCGTTTGACGTTCGTACGAGGGAGAAAAGAAAACTAAGAAAAAAAGAAAAAAAAAAAAAAGAAGAAAAAACAATACGTTAATCCATATTAATCATGATCTAATATGATCCCGATATCTACGAGGATTATGATCAAACGTACACAAATGACGTAATAATAAGTACCTTTGTAAATTTAAACTGATTCATAGGAAAAGGAAGAAAAAGAAGAGTATAATCGTTAAGTATAATCGTATAATTATAATTTAGATCAGTTTCTTTTTTTTCTTTTTTTTTTTTTTTGTTTTTTCTTTAATGAAAATTAACACACACACATATATATATATATATATATATACATATACATATATATGTATATAAATATTTAAATATATATATATATATAAAAGAAAAAAACGAATAAAAAAGAAAGAAAAAAAGTGGGGGGAGGGGGTGAGATGATAGGGCAAAGTGTAAGGATAAATTCTTTCGTTCGTCGATCGACAAAAAATAAAGGATAAAATTAACGTTCGTCACGCAATCGAACGGAGTTAGACTTTCATTAATTAATGGTCGGGGGAATGAGTGTAAAAATCTATAATTGTTTGCAATATAACGTGCAAACCTGAAAATCCTCGTGAAATCATCATCCATGTAAATCATCCATGTCATTATTCGTGTCTTCTTATCGTAGTCTCTTCGCGTTCGATAGCCTATCAATATTCTTCCTTACTTTCTTCCTTTTTCTTTCCCTTCATTCTTCTCTTCCACTCTTCCTCTTTTTCTTTCTTCCACTTTTCCACTCTTCCTTTTCTCCTTCCTTCCTTCCTCTCCTTCCTCTCCTTCCTCTCCTTCCTTCCTTCCTTCCTTCCTTCTTTTCTCGCTTACTTCTTGCGACCGAGGTACTCGACCATCCCTTGGAACTTTTCCTTCTCGTCCTCAAGTAGCAACGCTTGGATGCAGCTCATGAAGTATTGAGTGCCGAAGCAGTCTTGCCTGTTTTGTCATAGATAGAAACAAAAAAAAAAAAAAAAGAAGAAAAGTAGAAATTAGAAAAAAATTGTTATGCCACAAAACGATCAGGATTAGATCTATAGTAACAACATACTCTACAGAGAGAGAGAGAGAGAGAGGCCATTGACTTTCTCTCTCTGTTCTTCTTCCTCCCTCTCTTGTGAGGGTCAATACCGGATGCTAACGAATTATCTTCCGGTTATCTCTCTCTCTCTCTTTCTCTCTCTCTCTCTCTCTCTCTCTCTCTCTCTCTCTCTCTCTCCTTCTCTCTATGATGTCTCTTATTTAATATTTATTATTCTTTTTTTTTTTAAGATTCAACAGAAATGAATCATTTTCCTTCAAAAAACTTTTATGCAAAGATTATTTAGAAAAAAAAAAGAGAAAGAGAGAATGTCAATCGATGTTTAGTAGTTGTTAGTATACAGGGTTGGAGGATTTATTATTTATGGTGTGTGTGTGTGTGTGTGTGTGTTTTTCTTTTTTTTAATCGGAAGCAAAAAATTTCGGAATCGCAACAAAAAACTCCAAAAACGTTGCTGCTCTCCTTCTCGTTGCGTGATATCTACAAAAAAAAGTCGTTCAAGGGAAAATACATTTTCAAAAATATTCTCAAAAATATTCCCAAAAATTGTAGATGGGGGGGGGAGGAAATCCATTCCGTATGAACGTGATTCTGCTGTAAAATGCAAAAAATTGCAGAAAAATATGTTGCAACGTCAAAAATATATATACGTGTATGCTTATGTGTATGCACACATATGATAGCCGAAAAAAAATTGTTTCCTTTCGGGACGAACGGATGGAGTCGTATTCCTATCTTTTTCTCTTCTTTTCTTTTTTTCTTTTTTCTTTATCTTTTGTTTAGCAGTACTGAACAATTTGTGCTGTGTCATTGGATCACATAAAATTCCGAATGAAAAAAGAAAAGAAAAAAAAAAGAAGTAAAAAAAAAACAAAAAAAGAAGAAAGGAGAAATTTTGAAAAATATTTCATTTTAATTTATCATACGACACGTACATACTTTGACAGTACTGCTAATAAAAATATCTTTGGGTTCTGTCGGACGCGATTTATTTGAGAACGAAATTACTTAGAATTTCGCACAAACATACTCTCTCTTTTAGATTCTCGATGCAGAATTCTCGATCCAAAGGTGATTTTTAATGAAGGAGGAATACGGTCCAAGTAAGATCGGCATTATTCGGATCCAGATGTATCGTTCGAAGGCAACAAAAAATCATACAAGAAGGAAGAAAACGATAATCGAATTAAAAAAAAAAAAAGAAAAAGAAAAAAAAACAAACAAACAAACAAACAAAACAAGAACGGAGTATATATATGTATGTAAAAGGAAAAAACATATAAAAAAAATATAAAAAAGCCTAATAAAAATGTCATAATAGATATTTTTTTTCCTATTTTTTTTTTTTTTTTTTTTTTTTTTTTTTTTAATGGGAGTATACGATAAAAAAAATTTGTGTGATAGGATCGAGAGGACTTTTGTAGGGAAGAAATGATATCTATGTTTTTTTTTTTTTTATTATTTTTCCATTTCTTTTTTAGTCGTGAAAAGTGAGATAATCGATAAAGACAATGAGTGAGATGATCAGGTGTAATCGTTGGATCGAATAGAGGAATAGAGGCGTTTAAAAAGGAAAAAAAATATCGGGAACTTGTTAATTAATTAGATTAGAAGAACGAAAGGAAGATAAGCGCGGAAATAAAATAATAGACGAAAAAATAATGAAATCATAAACGTAAAAAAAGAAGCTACCTAAACCCCGGGATCAGCCCCATGGAGTTGCTTGATCCACATTTGGATCTTCTCCATCTCGTCCGTCAGCAATAAAACGTCCAAGCATCCCTTGAAGTAGTCGGTGGTGAAGCAATTTTTTCTGAAAAGAAGAGAAAGTTCGATGAGGAATAACGTTAAGAGTCCTTTGGAATTTTGATCTCTCCGTCCCGATCCAATCCGATCCGAATCAATGGATATAAACGTCCGTTGGTAAAATCCTGTTGAGAATTGTCCTGAAAGAGTCTAGTGATCAAATGAAATCGATGACGAATAGAAAATCGATCGTGTCGAAAGCATAATATTTTTTTTAGTTGAAAGGGATCTTTTTTTTCACTCCCACTCAAAAATCCTAAATATTTTTGTAATAGCTCAGGTTCAACGATATGAATGAAATCGGAAAATTAAAGGAAAGTCGATCGTATCGAATGTTTATATGATTTTATTATTCTTTTTTCTTTTTTTAACTTAAAAAAAAGCAATTTGTTTTTCAAAAATTTTTAAACGATCCAAAAAGAGTCTAGTATTAAAACGATCAATAAAATTGTTTGTCCAAGCAAAATCGATCACATTATCCTTTTTGTTAGATCGAATTTCTCAAATCTCTTTTCTAAACATTTCTCCATATTCGTGTGTATCTATTTCTAAATGTATCTGTAATCGTTTCCTTCCTTTCTTTACCGATCTAATCCAAATGAATATAAATTATATCCCCTTTTTGTCAGATCGAATTTCTCAAATCTCTTTTCTATACATTTCAACAAATTTGTGAATAGCTATTCTTAAAAGAGTATTGTATTATTTCTACAAACGTAGATGAAATAAATCCATTCGTTTCTTAACCGATCACGTCGAACATATTATTTTACTTACCTTACTTTTACTTTGAATTTTACGGATCTCTTTTACGAGAGTACCTTTTTTTTTTTTTTTTACAAATCAGTTGACATTCATTGAAAAAGTTTACAGTAACGAAACGTCGACGAAATCGGTAATGAAAATCGGTAAAGAAAATCGGTCTTATAAAATGTTCTATCATTTTCTTTTTTTTTTTCTTTTATTCCTTCGAACTTATCAAAAGAAAAACCGTGCATCGATTTCGGTTATACTTCTAAGAGATAACGAAATTATCGGCCGAATATAGTTCAAAAGTATTTCCCGTTTAAGCTTATATGCTCGAAAGTATACAGCAGAATATCCGGCTTTTCCTTCGCAATCGACGATTCTATTTTCGGTACGGTCGTTAATCCATTCCTCCTTAACGCTCTTCGGCAGAAAACGGCAGGTAATAACGGCCGTGCGTTAGCATTCGTTCTTGCCGTGAGCTATAAATAGAAGAGAAATCTCATTCCGTTTCGATACGCGTGCCACGAGCGCACACGGGGCTACGTTTCGAGCTGCCAACGCGGAATGAGAGAAACAAGATCACGAATTACGATTTACGACGGTTTTAACCTCCCCTCTTGCAGCTAACGAACCGTACGTAGATCTTTCTTTTCCTTTCCTATTTTTTTTTTTTTTCTTTTTCTTCCGAAAATCTGTACCCACCCTTTAACCGTTTTTCCTTCCTTTACCTTCGACAACGTCGTGAACAAGATGATGCTAGATGAGAGATAAGATATTAAAAAAAAAAAAGAAAAAAAAACAAAAACAAATGATATTGCATAAAAACTAATCAATTTACATCTCTTTCCGTCATTTTTAATCGAGTCTCTTACTATAGTTCGAATACATTTACCGAAATCTCGGATATATCAAGCCGAGCACTAAATAAGAGCTCTATTACAAACAAACAAAAAATATATATATATGTATATATATATTTCATTTGTCGATATTGTGAATAAAAGAAAAAGAAAAAAAAAACATGTCCGCTCTCGGAGATAATCTCTAATATCTAATAAATGTAACATATATATATTATTATATACATATATAATTATTGATAGATTACCTGCAAAGTACATGAAGTTGTGGCTCGCGGAAAAGATTATAGCAGTCCTCGCAGATGCGATCCAAGCGGGCGAAGATGCTCTTATCGTAAACGCCCTTGCAAGAGATATCAAGGTAAGACCGTTTACCTAAGGGATGACTCATGAGGACACCAGCATCGGCAATACCAAGACAAGACGAGACAAGTAATAACGTAGCCGTCCATGCTAAGACGGTCAAAAGACTTGGGCAGCTCGTCGACGAGGACGATGATAACGGTGACGACGAAGACGACGAGGGATAGGAGGAGGAGGAGGAGGAGGAGGAGGAGGAGGAGGAGGAGGAGGAGGAGGAGGACGACGACGACGAATTCGAGAGACCAAGTTCGTACACCGTCGTCCTGTTATATGCCGAATGGTTGCCCAATGGCGATGACGACGACGACGACGATGACGACGACGACGATTGCTTTCTCAAGGATGCTTGACCTTTTTGTTCGCGACGCATCATCATCATCATCATTGTTGTTGTTGTTGTTGTTGTTATTGTCTGTAAACAGAAAATAAAACTTATATAAAATATTTGTCTAGTTGGAGTTTTGACAACCAAAGAAAAAGAGGAACAAAAAAGAAAAAGAAGAAGAAAGAAGGAAAGGAGGAAAGAAAGGCCAAACAAAAAGAAAAAGAACAAAATGGTGGTTTAGGCCACATACTGTCTCAAAGTCGGAACACGATCGTCTAGAAACGTTTTTTAAGCGACGAGAAGGGAAGTATAAGGAGGAGGAGGAGAAGAAGAAGAAGAAGAAGAAGAAGAAGAAGAAGAAGAAGAGGAAGAGGAGGAGAAGTAGGAGGAAGAGGGCTCTCAGGTATACCAACAACCTCTCCGCCCCCCTCCTCTTCTCTCGCGGCGAGTCTCACGGGTGAAGATGTAAAGCAACTCTTAACCAGTCCTGCGGCAGCCGCTGTGAATGGACCACACGCAGGCAGGCCCCACCTGTAAACGTCGTCAACCGACAACTTCATTAACCGAGGCCCCTGCGCGCGATCTACGCGGCGTGCTCCTCCTCCTCCTCCTCCTCATTCTCCTCATCCTCATCCTCATCCTCATCCTCATCCTCATCCTCATCCTCCTTTTCATCATCATCCTCTTACTTCTCTGTTCCTCCTTCTCCTCACAACCACCGTCGTCGCGTTCACCTTTACCGCGTGTGCGCCTGGCAAAAGAGATAGATAGAGAGAGAGATAGATAGAGAGAGAGAGAGAGAGAGAGAGAGAGAGAACGTTTCGCCCGGTTCTCTTTTTTCGGAACATAATCATCGCTCCCGGGTGGGATCTTATTTTTAGCCCTGGCCGATTCTTGGAACTCTCGAACCGCTCTCCTCCTCTATATATCGAGGCCCCACCGGGTAATTGCTTTCGGCCCGATAATTTGCCCTCGGAAAGTCCTCCGAGTCCGGATCGTTAAATGCTTTCGTACGGATTTCCAAAGCTTCCAGAGAAAGAGAGAGAATGAGAGAGATAAAGGAGTCTCTCTCTCTCTCTCTCTCTCTCTCTCTCTCTCTCTCTCTCTCTCTCTCTTTCGAGGAAATGTCCACTCTTTTTGAGATGATCCTTTAAGAAAGATCGTACGTGTCTGTTAGAGATTAATATCTCAAATTTGTCATCATGGATTCTTTCCTAACTTTCATATATACACTTTTTCTTGTTCTTCTTTCTCTCTCTCTCTCTCTCTTTTTCTTTCTTTTTCTTTTTTCATTCGATTCCGGAAAGCAAGTTTCGAGGTCGCGCAAGCACCAAAGAAGAATCGAAGAAGAATCTACTTTTCTCAGGCTTTCTCGAGCACATTCTCTCTCTCTCTCTCTCTCTCTCTCTCTCTCTCTCTCTCTCTCTCTCTCTCTCTCTCTCTCTCTGTCTCAGTGGGAACGATATCCCTTGGAAAGTCTCTCAGTCCTGCGACGATCGCAAACCGGATCCCCATCGACAAAATCGGCTGAACGTGTACTCCTATCCAAGTGCATATACATACGTATATACATATATATGTACGTACGTATATATATATATATATATATATATATATGTATCTACAAACGTATAGTACTTACTTATGTACATCCCCAGGCCGTTTCTTTTTCCGCGAAAAATCGGCTCTATATTTAGAAGAGTGCGATCTTAAGAGTGGTGACACACGGTCGAAGGCAAAATCGCACACCGGTCCAAGAGATATGGTTAGAGAGAAAGAGAAGGAGAAAGATAAAGGGAAAGAGAAAGAAGAAGAAGAAGAAAGGGACAGAAGGACAGAAAGAAAGAAAGAAAGAAAGAAAGAACGAAGGAACGAACGAACTAACGTACAAACTCGCAAAGCATAGGTGTTCCCTTATCCGCTTCGCGTATCTCTCTGCTTCACGAGAAAGAGATAGAAAGAAAGAGATAGAAGGAAAAAGAGAGAGAGAGAGAGAGAGAGAGAGAGAGAGAGAGAGAGAGAGAGAGAGATATAGAAAGGCCGCGAATCGAGTCGAGTCGAGTCCGAGTCGTGTTGTGTTGAGTCGAGTCGTCGAGTCGACGAGCCAAGCCGAGTCGACTCCGCCGGAGTCTCAGGGTTCTGAGAGAGGGGTACAGCGAGGGAGTGTGTGTGGCATAGGGAGGGAGGGGAGGACAGAGGGAAGGGTGGTGAAGAGAGGGGGTGTGACGAGGGGTACACGAACGAAGAAAAAGTCAATGGAGACCGGTTGCTCGACAGGTGAGGTCTTTCCTCGGTGCAGCCACGCACAGGTGTGCAATCTGCAAATACCCTTTGGCAAAAAGCCACACGCTTTCGCGGCCAGCCACGGCGCGGATCGTTCGCGCGAGAACATTCGAGGTCGTATGGAAGGAGTTCCCTTCCATATTCCCTCTTCACCTCCTCCTCCTCCTCCTCCTCTCCATTCCTCTCTTCGTTCTTCTCTCTCTCTCTCTCTCTCTCGCTCTCTTCTCCTCTCTTCTTTCCACTCCATTCCTCGTCCCTTACTTCCCCCCTCCCTCTCACTCCGCACCCCACCCCCTACCTCTACTCTCCGCTCCTATATCACGTGCCTTCTTCTCTTTCCTTTTCCTTCTTCTTCTTCTTCTTCTTCTTCTTCTTATTTTCTTCTTATTCTTATTGAAGATCGACCTCCCTCGATTATTTTCCTTCTCTATTTATCTATATCTATGTCTAACGATCGATCTATCTATCTCTTTATTATTTATCCGTCAATTTTATCACTCGACGATAGACGAGAATTTTCGTAACTTCTATTAATCGTATTTGAAACTGGTTCAAATAGAATTTAGATTTTGCTCCTATACGCAATGTATGTTTGTTTGTTTATTTGTGTGGATGTGTGTGTGTGTGTAGGTAGATAGGTAGGTAGGTCTATAGGTAGATTTCAATTGGAATTTCAAAGAGGAATGCAATCGTGGTTGTGATTGTATCCGAACCTAATGGTCGCGGCGAACAGAAGTTACTTAACGTTTTACGATTATATATTTCTAAATGGGTAAAAGTATTATATACATTTAATAATCCGTTGTGTCGATTTACGCGATGACTTTTTTTACGATCATATTTTTCTTCTTTTCTTTTCTTGTGTTTCGCTTTTCCCTCTATCATTTCTTTCGAACGATAGAGAGAGAGAGAGAGAGAGAGAGAGAGAGAGAGAGAGAGAGAGAGAGAAAAAGAGCATAGATAAAGGGGGAAAAAAAAAGAGAGAAGAACAGAGAATATGGAATTTGATCAGATAAATAAGTATTTAGTTATCCCATTATCGAATTATTTTCTCTTCATGGTTTTGTATTAGTTCCATTGATTTATTCGTTCCTCTTTTCTCTTTCCCCCATTGATCCTTCTCCGCCGCCATGCCACATCTTTTTCTCTTTTTCGAATAATCACTTTTCGTTAGTCCTCTCTTTTGTGTCCACTACTCTTAATAAGTATAGAAAGAAGAAGACATAGTAGTATAGAAAGAGACTTAGTATACGAGGAGAAGAAAAGGAGGATGAGGATTAAGTGGAAGGATGAAGAGGAGAGAGGATCAGGAGTGGAAGGATGAGGAAGATGAGGATGAGATGGAGAGGAGGAAGAGAAGGAATGAAACGTGCGGGGCCTTTTTCGAAAAGGCGACGAGTCCTTTTTATCGCGGTCGGGATATATCGTTTGAAGAAAAGCAACACGGCGGGAGAAGATAAAACGTGGAGAAACTTGGCACGGGGTTGGGGTGGAGTGGGCTGAGTAGGGTGGCATAAGGGGGACAGAGAGAGAGAGAGAGAGAAAGAGAGAGAGAGAGAGAGAGAGAGAAAGGAAGGATGGTAGTGGTGGATGAAGCCACGAGACCGATGCGGCGTATCGTTAGATGCGTCGGCTCCACCACTCACCAGGTGGTCCTTTTCCCGTGTCGGATGACTCAATCGTGAGAAGGAGTTGCTGGACAAGCTCCTTGCCGGAGGGCCTCGGAGCGCCAAGATCATACGAGGCCCGCGCGCTCGCTCGTGAGAAAGAAAGAGAAAGAGAGAGAGAGAGAGAGAGAGAGAGAGAGAGAGAGAGCTCTATCGTGAGTTCTCACACACATACACAATCGCCTTCGTCGGCTTATTACGAACAACCGTCCTCCATTGGCGTCGACTTCTTTTCGTTTTGTTCAAGTTTCTACGGTTTTTGTTTTTTCCCTCGGTTTTTCCTTTCTCTCTCTCTCTCTCTCTCTCTACCCTTGCTTTACTTTTCTTTCTTTCTTTTTCTTCTTTTTTTTTTTTTGATAGGAGAGAAGGAGGGTCATTTTTTCCTTCTTGTCTTTTTTTTCCGATCGAAAAATTATCCCCCATCGAATTATTTCGTTATCATATATATATATATATACATATATATATGTTTTTTTTTCTAAATACATATAAGGGGCCTTAAATGTTTTCGGAGATTCGTTCAGGTAAAATTTATATAAAAAAGAAAAGAAATTTGAAAACGAAGGAACGACGAAAGAACGAGAACGACACGTAATATCGTTCCTTCTATCCCCGTACCCATCGTATCTTTCTTTTTTCTTTTTTTTTTTTTTTTTCAGACTTCTTCGTAGAGAATCATCAAGTGGTTGCGGTAGAAGCCATGTTAAATAATTACAAAAGTGAGATGGGAAGAGAAGAGGAAAGATCGGTATTGATGATCGGTCGAATTTCGAGAAAGATTCGCAAGACAGACAGAGAAAGAGAAAGAGAAAGAGACAGAGACAGAGAGAGAGAGAGAGAGAGAGAGAGAGAGAGAGAAAGACAATGAAAGATTTCGGCGAATGAAAAAAGTCGATGATCTCGATCGCAGGTGCGGCCGAGGTCGTCGCCAATGGGAGGCACTCTCTGCGAGAGAGGCTTGCATTGGCGTTCCGTGCACATACACACAGATATATATATATATATGTACTACATTTATACATACATATAGAATACATATATATATATATATATAAAAATATATATATATAGATATATATGTACGTGCACACATCCATCGTACGGAGCGATGGTGGCCTCGTCGGACTCTTGGGAGGGAACAGAACAGCGCAGCACAGCACAGCACAGCACAGCTTCGGAATAGGACTCTTGTTTTTACGTGCGTGTGCGTGCCAAGGAGAAACGGTGAAGAGAGAGAGAGAGAGAGAGAGAGAGAGAGAGAGAGAAAAGGAAGAGAAAGGAAGGAGGGGTCCTCTAATTAGGCGATCGGCCGCCGCCGTCGCCGCCACCATCGCCACCGCCGTCGAAGCCATCGGTATATACCAAGTACCATATAACATATGCCATGGGACGTGATGCGATACGTGCTCTACACACGTTATATGTATAACGCTTACGCGTCGAGGAGGAAGAGGAACGGGAAAAGAAAGGAGGCTGAGAATGAAATAAATAAAGGAGAGAAAGAAGAAAGGGAAGGTTTGTGGGGGGAAAGAAGTGGAAGGAGAAAGAGAGAGAGAGAGAGAGAGAGAGAACAGAGAAAAAAAAGAGAAAAAAGTAGTAAGAAAGAAAGAAAGAAAGAAAGTAAGTAAGAAAGAAGGAAAGAAAGAAAGAGGCACCGAAAAAAAGAGGAAGGTCGTAAATCAACCGGCAATGAGGCACCCTGGGCCCTACCCTGGGACTCTCTCTCTTTCTTTCTCTGTTTCTCTCTTTACTCGAACGTAGGCCCCACCCGTCTTGCTCCCGGAACCACCCAACCACTCTCTCTCTCTCTCTCTCTCTCTCTCTCTCTCTCTCTCATTCTCTCTCGCCCAATCTTTGACGTTTGCGGACTCCTCGCCCGAGTAAGGGGAATCACGTACGCATTTGCTTTATCTTTTTATAGTTTCCTCTCTTCTTTTCTTTCTTTCTTTCTTTCTTTCTTTCTTTCCTTTTCTAATCTCTTTTTTTATCCTTTCCTTTCCCTTTTTCAACGACTCCATCGTTCATTCCCTATGAACATAACCTCTTCTTAGAAAAATCTTTCGAGTTTCGATTCCTCGTAATAAATAATAAAAAGAAAGAAAAAAGGAAAAGGAATTACCGGTTGCGATTCTCGAAAAATATCGACACAAATACATATATATATATATATATATATATATATATATATACATACAAACCATATGTAAATATGCATAAATATATATATATGCACGTATACGTATATACATATCTCGAGTGAAAGCGCAAGTTTGTGTCATCGAAATCATTATTACGGCAGGTGTGTATACGTAAAAGGGAATCCGAGAGGTAGGAGATTGAAGGTGGAAAGTGTGGGATGAGGAAAGGATAGTACGAGTAATACTCGGTACTATCTTGCGTATATATGTACTTATGTATATATCCTACGTACGTATATATACTTATATATACATATATATATATATATATATATATATGTCGTATGTATGTATGTAAGGATCTGAAAAAGATTGGTTTGGATGAAGGGAGACGAAGAAATAAAGAGAGGTATAGAGAGAGAGAGAGAGAGAGAGAAGAGGAGAAGAAGGAGAAAGAATAAAAATAAGAAAATGAAGAAGAAGAAGAAGAAGAAGGATAAGAGAAGAGATGGAGGATGAAGAGAAAGAGGAGGAAGAAGAGGAGGAGGTCGAACGCTGGAGGCAACGAGTTGAACGGACGAACGCCGAGAGAGGAACGGATCCTCGGCGTCCTCGATCGCGGGATCCCGGAGCAAAACTAACGATCCTCTGCTCGCGTCCAAGATCAACACGACGATAATTTAATACACGAGATCGCCACCCAGGTGCGCACTGACGTGTACAGATGCTGTCCGGCCACGTGAGGGGAAGTTGTACGTTCGTTCACGTGCTTGTATATCAGTATATATATACATATATTATATATATATATACATATATTTATATATATTTATATATGCATTCACATGTATGGATATATATATATATATATATATATATATATATAAATTTGTATGTGTATGTTTGAGTGAAAGAAATTGAGGGGAGAAGAAGACGATCGAGAAATCTAAAAGAGGAGAAAGACGAGAGAGCGGCTAACCTCTCGCGGCTCTTTTGTTCTCTCTTCGCTCCCGTTCCTTCTCTTTCTCTCTCTCTCTCTCTCTCTCTCTCACTCTTTCTCTTTCTTTCTATCTTTCTCTCTCTCTCTCTCTCTCTCTCTCTTTCTCTCTTGGTTCGTTCCTCTAGTTCCCACACTCTCCACAGTTCGCCGCCGTTCCGTTTCGTTATCTCTTCGAAAGCAGCGAAACGCGCGACATACTTTGCTCCCGATTTGTCTCTTCTAACATCGCAAAATCTGTTAAATATTTAATTTAATATACGATATAAATATGTACGAACATATTACTCAACTTGTAAGTATTATAAATAGGATAGTTCGTAATTTTCAATAATGTGCTGGCTATCTTTTATCGATCGTAGATTAATGGAAAAGAAAATAACAAAAAAAAAAAAAAAGAGAGAGAGAAAGAAAAAAGAAAATAGAATTAATCTATAAAAAATCGATAAAAATAAAGAGTAATTGATTTTTCCAATACGAACACATTTTCCGCTCATTCTCATATATATATATATATATATATATATATTTGTATCTATATATAAATGTGTGTAACTATGTATATCTTTATGTCTCTCTGTGTGTTGTGTGTGTGTGTGTGTGTGTGTGTGTTGTGTGTCTATTTGAGTATAAATGCATACGTCTGTATTAATAGAAATTAATTTCGTAATAATTTTATAAGAACGAATGTTCACGTTTAAATCTATTTAGAGTATAATTCCTAACCTCTTAAAATTGTCTAGGTATGAAAGATCACGTATAAATATCGTGATGCTTCGGTTTCCTTCCCAATGGCCGACGTTGTTTCATGTTCCATCGCGCGATCTAGACTTTCACCTTTTTGCTAAGAGACGAAGAAGGAAATAACAGATGAAATCGTTGGATCGCGTAAGTCATATATATATATATATACATACATACACACGTAACAAACATAACACTCACTCACTCACACAAACGCAGGCACGCACCCATGTCAACGCGTTATTTCTCTGAAGTACATAAAAAGAAAGAAAGAGAGAGAGAGAGAGAGAGAGAGACACAGAGAGATACGCGTTTCTTAAAAATAATTTACTAGCTTGAAAGGATTCATCCTATATAGATGAATAAATAAGAAACGACGATTTCGCGATTTGTTCGATGTTATTATTACACGTTGTTAATAATTTTCTTTGAAGTAATTGAAAAAATGAAAAAGAAGAAGAAATTATAGGAAAGAAAGAAGAGAGACGCTTTTCCTAGAAATAATTTAACTTGCTAAAAACTGACTCACCCTATAAATGAAAAATATGATGGCCATTGTATTTAAACATTAATACCTTCGAAAGTAAATATATAAAACTAACAGAAGAGATATATATATATATATATATATATATATATATATATATATATATATATATATATATATATATACGTGTTCGCCTTAATTTATTACAGTTACATAACAATAATTATCGACTAATACTTGCTAACTGGGTACACTTTATAAATCATGCTATATATGACGATCGAGATAGGATAAAATCGATAACGGAATATGTAATATAAATAATCTATTACAAAGTGAAAAAAGAAAAAAAAAAAAAAGGCAATATAAAAACAAAAAAATTAATTCAAAGAACACGTACGTGAACATAAATGAATTATTTTACGATATATGTACGATATATGTATATATCTTGATAAAATAATTCGTCAACGTTTGAACCGACGACTCATCCTATAGATGAATAAAACAAAACTAACGATATCGAATGATGGTAGACTTTGTAGAGACGTATAGACGTATGTACATATTGTACATACATACATGTATATATATATATATATATATATATATATATATATATATATATATTGTAGATTTGAGATGAGATTGTCAGGTGAAAGAAGATACACACATATATCCAACATTCATAAATATATATATATACATACATACATACATACATTCATCATAGATAGATGCATTCATACATACATACATACATACATAAGTCGAGCGATCGCGTGCCGGCAAGATCGAAAGGTTAAGCGGTACGCGAGAAACGCGAAAGAGAGAAGGAACACGAAGAAGAGGAATAAAAAAAAAGATTAGATAGAGTTAGAGAGAGAGAGAGAGAGAGAGAGGGAGGGAGGGAGGGAGGGAGGGAGGGAGGGAGAAGAAGAAGATGAAGACGAAGACGAAGAAAAAGAAAACGGATGAGGAGGATGAGGATGAGAAGGAGGAAGATCGGCTCGCAACCGCTAATTATTTGTCCGACGATGGGAAAGAGAAAGAGAGAAGAAAAACGTTTCTGATGAGAAAGATAGATAGATATAGATGGAAAGAGAATGTGCGAGAGAGAAAGATAGATAGATGGATAGATAGATAGAGGGAGAAAAAGAGAGAGGGAGGGAGAGAGAGATAGAACGAAGGAAACCGGACACTGTGGTATGGCCGCCGCGGTTCGCCACCAAGAAGGCGCGAGCACGAATAGAGAAGTCAATGACGTCAATTGTGTGTTCAACATAATTATATAAGGAGTGGGTCCTATTAACCTAAGTCCCCGACGTACACGTCGATTAAATGCAAAACGATTTCAATCGTCACAATACCCGGACTGAATTCATTCCAACGCTATTAATGGTCTTACAATTTTTTTCTTTCTTTCTTCTTTTTTTCCTTTTCTTCTTCTTTTTTTTTTTTTTTTATCATAGTTACGTCTGTCTTCTCTCTCTCTCTCTCTTTTTCTCTCTCTCTCTTTGTACGTTTTACAGTCTTTTTCTTTTTCTTTTTTTTTTTTTTTTTTTTCTTAAACCCAATCCTTGCCCTCTCATTTGTCATTAATATAAAATTATTTTTTTGTTCTCACCGATGGCCTCCCTTCGGTTCGTCTTTTCTTACGGCATTTTTTGTTCTCTTCTTCATTTTTTTCCTTCTCTTATTCCTTTCTTTCTATCTTCTTTTTTCTTTTTTTTTCTTTCTTTTTTTTTTTTAGTTTTCTTTTTTTTTTTTTTTTTTTTTAAATTTGACCCTTGCATTCCAATTTTTCAACGAAGATTATTTTTCACCGACGGTGTCGTCGATTTTTTGCTTCATTATGCTTTCTTACCAGGTTATGTTTCACCTTTTTTTTTTTTCTTCTTCTTCTTCTTTTTCTTTCTTTTGCATGTGTTTTCGTTATTGACCACCATTTTCGAAACAGAGTTAATCACGTCCATCATTTTTTCAAATATGATTATGTCTTCCTTCCTTCTTCTTCTTCTTCTTCTTCTTTTTCGATCGATTATTTTTTCCCTTGTAGACTTGCACGTTCTCTCTCTCTCTCTCTCTCTCTCTTTATCTTTTACTTTTTTTTACACGTTCGACGAAATCAATTAATTTATCGTCGTTCATTTTGACGAAAGAATATGAAATAAATGGGAAAAGAAAAGAGACAAGTAAAAAAAAAAAAAAAAAAAAGAAATATTGAAAGGAATACACAGATATGTTAGATAGATATTGAGATGGATAAGATTGAGATGAGATGAGATAAGATGAAATGAGATGAGATGAGATGAGATGAGATGAGATGAGGATGAAATTAGATTAGATTAGATGAGATACGTTGAGAAGGGACGAAGACGGAGACCAAGATGAAACGAAACGAGTCGAGATTAGATGAGAAGAGTTTAGATGAGTTGCGATGAGATTGAGATGAGATGAGATGATCGTTTGGTAGGCAAAGTGAGACCGTTGCTCGATCGCGCGAAACGAGCAACCTCACTCTCTCTCTCTCTCTCTCTCTCTCTCTCTTTCTCTCTTTGGTGCCGTTCCTTCATCGCGTTGCAGGTGCAACGAACTCACCGGTTTTGCGCTGTGTGGTGTACCTTCGCGCGCGCTTGGTTAACGCTCTCTCTCTCTCTCTCTCTCTCTCTCTCTCTCTCTCTCTCTCTCTCTCTCTCTCTCTCTCTCTCTCTCTCTCTCTCTCTCTCTCTGTCTCTTTCTTTCGACATTGTTTTGTTTTGTATGCAGATTTGGTAGGTGTAATAAGTAGTAATAGTAGTAGTAATAATAGTTGTCCACACGCGATTACCGAGGATACATTCAGGCGATCTTCACTTCACTCGTAAAGAATTATTTTCAATAATATTAACAACATTTGTATAATTTAATTTCTAATGTCAGATTTGTACGTATCTACACATTGTTGGATTAAATGAATTGAATGAATAAAATGAGCTAACATTCAAGATTGTAGATTTTATAAATTGGACTTTGATACTTATTTACTCTGACACGATCGATCGATCGTTTCAACGGGAGTCATGGTCAATGGGAGAAAAAAGAAATGAGGAAAAGAAAATAATAAAAAGAAAACAAAAAAAAATAAATAAATAAGTAAATAAATAAAAATAAAAAAGAAAAAAGAAAAGAAAAGAGAAGAAAAGGAAAAGAAAAAAAGGAAAAAATGTAAAAAGAAAAAGAAAAAGGAGAAGGGAACGCAAAGAAAAGAAAAAGTAAAAATGAAATAGGAAAGAAAGAAAGAAAAAAGAAAAAGAAAATTTCTTCGCGGAATTAACATATGTAAGCTCGATTGGAATATCTGAAAAAGAAACACATTGATATGAGAAAACAAAAAATTCTGACGTCAAACGTTCTTGCAAGAAGTCCGATGAAATGTAGTATTATAATCGATTGATATAAATAATCTCTCTCTCTCTCTCTCTTTTTATCTCAATTTTCTTACGAAAATATTAATCTTCCTCTCTGATATTTGATACATAAATATATGTGAATATATAGAAATATATAAATCGTCCGTCGAAAATTTTTACGTTCATATAAATAGTACAATAAATTTTATATAACGTTAATTTCGTCAATGATTCATAGATTCTATCTTATCGCTTTTATCGCTATAGAACGAATGTAGAAAAAAAAAAGAAACAAAAAAAAAAAAGAAAAAAGAGAGGAAAAACAAAAGGGGAGGGGGATGGAAAACGAACAAAAACAAAAACTATAATATCAATTAGAAAATTACGATCGCTTGGAAAAAATTCAAATGTTCCCACGAGATCCCCGTATCTCCTTTAATCCGGCCGATTAAATTTTATACACATCTCTAGTACTTCAAAATATCAAAAGTGATTTATAAATCATAGATCCTAACGTAACGATCGTCAAATGCAAATGCGATCTAAACCATCAAATAAAAATTTCTTTTTCGTTCTCCTCTTCCATAATTAAACGCATATATGTATATATATATATACATAAATAAATAAATAAATAAATAAATAAATAAATAAATAAACAATTTCTTCGAGGAACAGTATAAAAATTAGAAAAATTTACACGCACACACACACACACACACACAGGCACAGACAAACATACAAAATGTAGAAGTTACGAGAGAAATGTTAAGCACTATATATAATCCAAGGAACGAACGAACGAAGAAAAGATATCAAGAAGAAGAAAAGAGAAGAAAGGAGAGAGTGTCTTTTGGTAGGAAGAGGATGTACTATAAGTGGTGGTATGGTCGTTGGTAGTATGTAGACAGAAAAGGGGCGTTAGTATTTGACGCATGTAGGACAGAGCATGGCTCTATGGTCGAGTCTCCTCTCTCTCTCTCTCTCTCTCTCTCTCTCTCTATCAATCTATCTCTCCCTCCCTCTCTTCCTTCCTCTCTTTCTCTCTCTCTCTCTCTATATATATATACATATATATACACACACATATATATCTTTCTATCTCTCTCTCTCTCTCTCTCTCTTACTCTGTTATACTCTTTCTGCGGTCGAGCGGTGCACCGCTCCCTTTGCGGTGCACGTAAGCTTAGTGCAACGGAGCGCGCTTGGCCTGCAGTACACTCTGTTGTGTAGGCTTGGTGGGGACAAGACGGTGGGGCGAGCCAGCAGCAGTGGTTCCGGCAGACAGCTTGGCGTCCTACGGTTCGCATTACGAGAAACCGTAGCCTTTCTCCGTCTTTCGCTCTCTATCTCTCTCTATCTCTCTCTCTATCTCTCTTTCTCTCTCTCTCTCTCTCTATCTATCTATCTATCTATCTATCTATTCATCTCTTTCTCTCTTTCTCTCCTCTCTCTATCTCTATATCTCTTTCTTTGTACAACTATGTAAGTACTATCTGTGTCCAACTATCTCTCTCTCTCTCTCTCTCTCTCTCTCTCTCTCTCTCTCTCTTTATCTTTTCTTTTCTTTCTTACACTGACTCTCTGGCTTTGATTCTGACTACCTCTGACTTTCTGTATGTTAGAGCTAACTATGTAGCTAGCTTAGCTTAGCGGACTAGCTAGCTTAGCTAGCTAGCTTATTTAGCTTAGCTTAGCTAGCTAGCTAACTCACTGCTTAGGGAATACTTTGGATCTCTCTGTGTACTCATACACTTTTCTAGAGAATGTATGTATATATGTATATATATATATATATATATATATATATGTATAACGCGTTTCTATGACGTTGCAAACTCGGTACTCCAGTGTCACTCTGCTTCCCTCGGTTTGGCTCGTAAGTACTCGGCCTTGATTTTGACGATACGACGGCCATCCTTCTTGCTATGATGTCGTTTGTGATCGTTCCATTCTCTCTCTCTCTCTCTCTCTCTCTCTCTATCTATCTATATTTATCTTTTTCTCTCTCTCTCTCTCTCTCTCTCTCTATCTCTTTTTTGGTCTGCGAATATTGTATAATGTCAATACTTATTTTGAACGATGATAATTAATTATTCCTCCATTATACATTTTCATGATATCGATGATAATACGAGCGTTGTTTTCATTGCATTCATATTTAATTAAACATAAATTAGTAATAAACGCTGGTATGCATGTTCTTAATTATCGTTCGATCAAATATATTGCTTATCTATATATATGTATATATATATATATATACAGTCTGTTAATGAACATTTTCGTTTCTCGTTTAAATCGATAAAATGATATTCGTAGGAAGATGATTGATCACTTTGAGAAAAATTATATAATGTAAAATATAATTATAAACAATTTTTTTACCCCCAGGAAATTTCTATTATTCTGCATTCTTAAACGTTCATTCGCGTTACTCCATTGGTCGATTATATTTTTTATTATTTATATTAATTATTCATTTCTTTTTTATTTATTATTTATATTTGTAGATATATATATATATATATATATATATATATATATATATATATATATAAGGAAAAAATAAAATAAAAACAATAATAATAATAATAATAATAATAATAATAATAATAATAATAATAATAATAATAATAATAATAATAAATTTTCTCTATCTTTCTTTATCATTTCGAGTGAAATATTCGGAGGAAGAAAAAAAAAGAGAGAGAGAGAGAGAGAGAGAGAGAGAGAGAGAGAGAGAGAGAAAAGGAAAAATGAGGAATTTTTGTAAAAAGAACAAAACAAAACGAAAAAAATAATAATAATAAAATAAAAAGAAGTGAAGGAATTTACTTGAAAATCATAAATCATTTTGACTTTTTCAAAGCTCGCGTGGTTTCTATCTATATTGTTTTGCATATTGAACCGGCGTGACAAAAAGAAACAGTAACAGTAGCAGCAACAGCTATGGAATGAAAACGAAGTTTCTATTTCTTTTTCTTTTTTTTTCTCCGCAGTTTTTTTTTTCTTTTCTCTCTCTCTCTCTCTCTTTCTCTCTCTTTCTCTCGCTCTCTATCTTTCTATCTATCTATGTCTCTATCTATTTATCTACAAATATCTTTCTCTCTCTGTTCATCATCGACGTGATCGTCGAGCAAAATATATAAACCAGCTGCTACGAGGTCTCGCTCGAACGATTTCGAGGGTCAAGTCGCGGACGTATTCGTATTGTATATTCATACGTAACACACAAACACAGATATATACAAAAATCTATACATATATACGTGTATCAAGTGGGATCTCTCTAAAAAGTTTCTAAATTTTTAATATTAAAAATTTAATTATTCCCATTGTCCGAGACAACGTTTAGACGATGTGAAAAAAAGAAAAAAATAAAAAGATAATAAATAAATAAATACAAAGAAAAACAATAAAAATAAAAACAAATAAAGAAAAGAAAAGCTCTAATCTATTTCGGAAGTCTCTGAAAAGGATTAATCGATTTTTAAAAATGTCTAAAAACATTTGGCCTACCTAACAATATCTTTCATTTATCTCTGTATATATATACTTGTTCTCTCTCTCTCTCTCTCTCTCTCTCTCTTTAGCTTTAAAATCGAGATTTCTAGAGTAATAGAAAAAAAATGTTTACTCACACGCATCATACATACATACATACATACACGCATACATGCGATAATGTTTATTTATCGTGTCGAGAGTTCACGACGTATATACACATACGTTCATACGTACGTATATACATACATACATACCTATATAGACACCACGTGGCGTAACGAATGAATCGACTGCAAGGTATGCATGCAAGTAATACGAGTAGAGCAAATGCATTCGATCGTAACAAAATTCGCACGATCACGAGTATCGATCGATTCTCGATTCCCTCGATCATGATCAAATATATAGGTACCACTATCTATTTATACACGCACACACACACACACACACATTTATATATATAGAGTAGCTAGAATACTATCAAAGTTATTTTTATTTTGGAAAAATAAATAAATAAATATATATATATATATATAATTGTGTAGTCTTATCGCGATAAGAGATAATAGATAGGCATATCATTTAATCGAACGATACTTTCGATGAACTTGTTTTTATCGTTCTCTTTTAAAACAGTTGCGAGAAGTTTTTTATTTCTCCTTCTTCCATACTTTTCTTTTTTCTTTTTTCTTTTCTTTTGCATCGTTAGAAAGATAAAAATACAAAAACAAAAGGAAAAAAAAACGAAATTGAACAAAGAGAATTCCCATGACATTTTTTAAATTCTAAATTCAATAATATCATCAATCCTCATGAGTTGTTTCTTATACGTAAGAAAGAATTCTCGAAATTCGCCTGAAAAAGAAATGAAAAGAAAAAGAAAAAGAAAAAGAAAAAGAAATGTTCGATAATAATTCCCGTGTCCTTCTCTTTTCGAAGAAGTCGGGAACGATTATAAATTTTTCTTTTTTTCTTTTTCTCTCTCTCTCTATTTTTTTTGCATACCATATAATATTTTATATCGTAATATAAAGATTTGTCACTATCTTCGAAATTATTGATATTTCTTTCTCGCGTATATAATTGAATAAATAAATTGTTTCTTAAAATATTGCATATCGTA
>NC_060955.1:23447171-23457171 GCF_910589235.1 Vespa crabro | reverse complement strand
AATCAAGCCTAGAGAATTCTTCCCAATTCAGCGACAATTGACGCCATATTTCTTTTTCTAATGATCTCTACTATACTATACATTCTCTCTCTCTCTCTCTCTCTCTCTCTCTTTCGCTGTGTGGAATTCTCAATGCGTACTTTACTTTCAATCCGTTGTATTGATTTTCTACGATATAATATAATTGAAACTAATAAAATTATATATATATATAAAATAAAATATCGACAATATCGATCACCGATCAGATCATATCTCTTATTGACGTCATATTAGAATTATTTTCGATTTATATTAATAATCTTACGGACTATTTATATTCTCATCTCTCTCTCTCTCTCTCTCTCTCTCTCTCTCGCTCTCATTTTGAAATATAGTAGTACTTACATTCTAATCGCTGATAATTCTAAACAAAAAAGAAAAAAAAAGAAGAAAATACAAATAATAAACTTCTAAGAACGAATATATGAAAATATGTATGAGAGAATTTTCTAACGATTCGGTTGCTAAATCGACGCCATATTACAATTATTGTTTTTCTAATAATTATCTGAAATATTTATCTTCTCTCTCTCTCTCTCTCCCTCTCTCTCTTTGTTTATAAACTATAAACAAAGTTTTAAACAAAGTTTATAAACTATAAAAAAACTCTCTGTGTTTATAAATATATATATGTATATTTTGTATTTTAATACAAACATATGGAAATATCGAAAACAGATATTTTTCAAAAATTTAATAATTAAATATAATAAATATATAAATTTGCAATCTCCGATTGGATAAAAATGGAAAGAAAAAGGAACGAACAAAATGACAACAAATGCATTTCTAATAAATATATATATGAAAATATCAACGAAGAAAGAAGAAAATTCTAAAACGAAGACAATCATCATTGACGAGATATTACAATTATTCATTTTCTAATATCAGAAAATTTCAAACTATTCTTCCAAGCTACATACACATACATTCTCCTTCATTATTATCTTCTTTTCTATTCAAATTATTTCAAGCGGTCTTTATCCTTTATCGTAATTTAACATTTACACGATGGATTTCTTTCTTTTCTATATATATATATATATAAAAAAAAAAGAAAAAAAAAAGAAAACAAAAATTGTCCTACATTCATATCGACAGAAACCATTCAAATTAGTTTATAGTATATGAAACATTTTTTCTTATTTATAACGTTTCTACTTTACGTTGGATTCTTTTTTTCAGCTTAAAAAATAAAACAAATTTGTAAAAAATATCCATTTAATAATGTTATCCTCGTCTCCCTCTTCTCCCTATTCCCCCTCCTCCCTCTCTTTCTCTTTACTACAAAAAAAAAAAAAAAAAGAAAAAAAAGAAAAAAAAAGGAAGAAAAAGATCCGGGAATTTCTTTTAGAATTACTTAGCGTAAACTTAGCGAAAGGTTGCATCAACCTTTTCTGAGTCTCCGTATGTGTGTGTGTGTGTGTGTGTGTGCACGCGCTGTGCGATATGTCCGTTCGTCCGTGTTGTGTGTGTGTGTGTGTGTGTGTGTGTGTGTGAGTGTTAGAAACCCACGAGAGACGTTTGTCGGCCGATGTACGTGCTTATTATTAAAGGTTCTGCGTAACGAGTCGCCCGCCCCTCCGCTTTCCCGTTAAGCGTTCGAAAAAGAGAGCTCGCAACGGAAAGTGGTCTTACATGAAACATGTTGGTACCTACATACATACTTTACTTCACATTCTCCGCTAGTCAATTGATCCTTGTCTACTGTGTAATTGTTTCTTTCTGTTTTTTCTTTTCTTCCCCCCCTCCCCCCTTTTTCGTTTTTATTTCGCCTTTTTTTCTTCTTCTATTTTTCTTCTTCTCTCTCCTCGGCTCATAAAAGACACATTTTTTTCTCTTTTTTTTTTTTTTTTTTTTTTTTTTTAATCACATTTGAAAGCGACTACGAACATAGAGAGAGAGAGAGAGTGAGAGAGAAAGATATATATATATATATATATATATATATATATATATTAATGTATGTACATTTTTGTTTGTTATTATTTGTTAATATTATATATAATAATATTTAAAAAAATATATATATATGTGTTTGTGTGTGTCTGTGTGCATCAGTGTTTGCACAGAATAAAAGAAAAGTTTTGAAATCGATCAATAGTTAATCGTTAAATAATTTTCAAAGATAGATAAAACTTTTTCAAGATCGATTTTGGTCTTTTCTTCGAATTGTAAAACTTCAAGCGAAGATATTTTGTGCAAAGTTAAACAAAAAAAAAGAAAAAAAAAAAAAAATAAAGAAAAAAAGGAGGAGAGCTATCGAACGAAAATAAAATGAAATTATATAATTGTAATAACATTTTTCTTCTTTTTCTTTCTTTTTTTTTTTTTCTTTCTTTAATTACGAAATTAAATATACTTTTTAATTGGCAAACTGATACGTTATAGTAATACTGAATATAAGTAAAATTAACACCGAATAATTTTATAAATTTTATATGATAAATTAGCGATATAAAAATACAAAAGAATTTTACTTTTCAATTACCAATATTAAAAAAAAAAAAATTTATATATAGATATTAATGACATTTGTCATGCAGGAAAAAAGAAAAGAATAAAAAATATAATACAAACGAACGAAGGATAAAAATTCCTCAACTAAACTATTAATTCAAATGCACATTATTCCTATTCGCTTGAATTATTTTACATGGAGAAAAAAAAAGAAAGAAAAAAGACAAAGAAAGAAAAGAAGAAAAACTAATTCGAAAATTAACCTGAGCGAAGAAAATAGAAGAAAGAAAACAAGGAATAAATAAATGAACAAATAAATGAACGAACGAACGAACGAATGAATGAATGAATGAATGAATGAATGAATAAAGAAAAAAACTCTAGTAAAAAATCTCGGAAAAGTAATATTTTTTCTTTAGGCTCCAATGATTAGGAATGATTTTAAACGAAGACAGAGAGTCTTTAGACCAATATACATATATACATAAATACATAAATACATAAATGCATAAATACATACATACATATTTCTCTACTGGTCATTTATATCGCGTTGAGTTGAAATTGTAGAGTTGAATTGATTTACGTGAAAGAAAAAGAAGAAGAAGAAGAAACAGAAGAGGAAGAAGAAGAAGAGGAAGAAGAAGAAGAAGAAGAAGAAGAAGAAGAAGAAATAATAATACAAGAATGAGAATGGCGCACGAGTATATCTTTGAAAGTCTATTGATGTTTAGTATCTTGACCCATTGTAGTTGTCATAGTTGTTGTCTCCTCGTAAATACGTCGTCGATTATGGCTTTCGGGGGCATAGAAGAAACTTGTCTCGAAGTTTCGTTACTTCAGCGATCATTCCTTTTAAGAGTTCATTGTTCATACATTCGTTCGTTCGTTCATTCGACGTTTCTTTTCTCTCTTTTTTTTTTTTCTTTTTTTTTCACGAACGTGAATCGTTCAAAGAGACCAAGTTTAAGTGAGAGATTCATTAAGTATGGTGGTAAGCATTTAAAAAAAAAAAAAAGAAAATAATAATAATAATAACGTATAAACGTTAGTTAGATATCTTGTTTCTCATTTAACAACTTCACAACGTCTAATGATTAATTATGATAGTCACTCTCTCTCTCTCTCTCTCTCTCTCTCTCTCTCTCTCTCTCTCTCTCTCTCTCTCTCGGTTTAAACGTAATATTTAGACGTAATATCATCGTTTTTTTCCTCTTCTACTTCTTCTTTTTTGCCTTAATTTATACATATTTACTTGACTCTGTGGAATTTTTTTTCCTTTTCCTTTTTGTCCTCTTTCCTTCCTTTTTTTTCTCTTTCTTTTTTTTTTTTTTCTATCTGATATTATTCCACAACGGAATCGTTAGTCGTCGTTTGTGCGACGACTCCATTGAAAAATATTGACTCGTTGTTTGACATTAACTGCTACGCCATTTTACATTCTCTATGTGGTTACATTACGAATTAGAAAAAAAAAAAAAAAAGAAAAAAAAAGACAAAACTTTTCATTCCCACGATTTTATTGAAAAATTACGAATCAAACGTATCCTTTTAATCGATAGATATAATTTGGAGAAAAAAAGAAAAAAAAAGAAGAAGAAAGAAAAAAGAAACGTTTTATCAAATAATTAATTATAATTGTAGGAATTTTATGAATTATAGATAATTCAAATGTGCATTACGATATTTATGAATTGTAAAAAATTCATATAAGATCCATAAATAAATGCGTAAATCCACAATTCATTATCAACAATTGTAATCGTTATATATAAATGGTAAGAAGGTAACCACGTAAAGGTTGATAAAAGAAATTCATTTATAAAAATTCGTTCGTAATTTTTTTTACCAACACCATCACAGATAACATTATATATCAAATGATTATTAAGAAATTGTTAAATGATATTTATACGAGATAATTTTTTAATATGTTTAATATTATTAACGATCACAAAACTTGATTGATATAACCACGCGGAAATAACTGACTATATCTCATCATGAGATCTAACGACCTAATCGTTTAAATGTTTCTTCGCTTACCGTTTGTTTTTTCTACTCGTTTTTTCTTTCTCTATCCTCCTTCTCCACCCCCTCCCTCCCTTCCTCCCTCTCTCTCTTTCTTCTTATTCTTCATCTTTTTTTTTTTTCCTTTTTTCAGTGAAACGATCCACGTTGCATAATGGACGGATGAATCGCGTCAATGGAAGAATTTTTAACAGAAATATGATTCATTCGATAATAAACGAATAGCTAAAATTGTTACGTATTGTATATAAGTAACGGATAATGGCCGGAATCGATCAAGTTCCATTACGTGGAAAATGAAGAAGAAAATAAGAAAAATAATAATTAACAAGGATGACTTACGATTATTTTTCCAATCATGATAATGGTCGAAGTAAATGACTTTTCAATTATTTTTATTGATCGATTAAGAAAAGAAGATAAATTGTCGGATTATCATTTCTACGAACAAATTTTAATTTTTTCAAAGAAAAATATCTATCTTCATCTATTCTCTTTTATTAAGTTTAAGAGCATTAACATTTATAATATATTCATAAGCATTTATAATTTAATAAATTTCCTAATGTTTTAGAACTTTAAAAGAAAATAAAAGAAGAGAAATTTTTTCAGATAAAGAAAAATTTTTCATAAAATATAATGTTATCTAATAATAACCATAACAATGATAATAATAATAATAATAATAATAATAATAATAATAATAATAATAACAATAATAATAATAATGACACATTCGCATTACGAAGATCGACCGTGGGATCAATAGCAAATTCTACTTCTTCCAATTAACATAAAGAGGTTGGGACGTGTGATAAAAAAGAAAAGAAAAGAAAAAAAAAAAAAGAAAAAAATAAAACCAAACAAAAAAGAAAAATAAATGATAAGAACTCTAGCTGGAGGTGACTCGTTGACATTTGTAATTGCTCCGATGCATCTTTGACGTCACTCTACTACGGTCGTTGCATATACACCATTATATTAGATATTAGATATTGCCGCGAACTGGAGAATGCTTTGATATAGCGTAAAAAAAAAAAAAAAAAAGAAGAAAAAAGAAAAGAAGAAGAAGAAAAAAGAAGTCAAAAAAACCAAACGAAAGTCAAAAAGAAAAATAATAATTAACGTAGAAATAACATCTTCATTCTTGTTGCTCTACTGTCAATCAAGATCTTCCATTAATCTTGATTGTGTGCATGTCTGTTATAAAATATGAAAAAAAAAGAAAAGAAAAGGAAAGAGAAGAAGAAAAAGAGAAAAAGAAAAAAGAGAAGAAAAAGAAGACAAAGAGAAAAGAAATATGTTGTTAATCTCTGGATATCAATCAACTGTATGCTGAATAAAGTATGTGCCACGATGATTATGATTAAAGTCATGAATAAAGAGTCACGTGAACGATCTCGCACTTTCATTCAAACCTATAAAAGATCGTAGGATATGATAAGCATCTAGAAACTTTCTCGTGAAATATTTCGAAAGATTTTAATCAAATCGTTTTTCACTCTAATATCTCTTTCCCGTTTGAGTGCCGAGCTAAATGATGATTTTCTTTTTTTTCCTTTTTTTCTTTTTTTTTTTTCTTTTTTTTCTTTCTTCCTTTCCTTTTTCCACCAATCGAATTTTAGTATCGAGAAAATTAAAAATTCTGTTTCTTCTTCTTCTTTTTTTTTTTCTTTTTTTTTTCTTTTTTTTTGGCAACCCGACAAATTCCTCTATCATCGCGAGTCGAGTATGAACGAATTGAATGACCTCATTCAATCAATTTTTAAATTCAAACCTCGTGGATCATCTCTCGACGAAAAGAATTTATTTGTATTTTTTTTCTTTTCCTTTTTTTTTTTTCTTCTCGTCGAACTTCCAACTGTTAGCAATTAGAAAATTCTCTCTCTCTCTCTTTCTTCTTTGTCTTCTTCTTGTTTTCCTTTTTTTTTTTTTCTTTTCTTTCCTTTTCTTTTTAGACGCGACCAAATCATTCCTTTTAGTTCTGATTAAAAATGAAAGAAGTATCCTTTTAAGAACTTAATTGATCGACGTGACCAAAGTCACGTAACAGTGATACTAACTCAATTCAAGATCGTTGATATTAATTTTCTTTTTTTTTCTTCTTCTTCTTTTTCTTCTCGAGTAAACGTTAGGAATAATTTTTTTTTTATTCTCTTGGGGAAAAAAAGAAAAAAAGAAAGGAAAAGGAAAAACAAGAAAATTCACGTTCGAATTTTCTTGTTAAAAAGAAAAAAAAAAAAAAAACAAAAAAAAGAACGAAAGAAAAAATAAATATATATAAGAAATTTGTCAACATTTATCCGAAACAAAAAATTCAAAATTTGATAATCTCACCTCGTATAATTTCGCTATAGTCCGCAAAACGAAAGACTTGTTGGCCTTTAGGGTTGCTGCTGTTAGGCGTTCGAAGAGTATCAATAACGATAACACAACAACAAAAAAAACAATAGAAAAGTGGAAAGTTAATTAACGACAATAGTGACAAATAGTCTCAAAAGATAACAGTTCTCCAAAATTAGACTTTCGAGAGTACGCTGGTCCCAAACATAAATAATAATGATGATAATAATAATAATAATAATAATAATAATAATAATAGTCAAGTTACTCGATTTATATCATTTAAACGAAAATGAATTATACTTTCGTATATTTCGTATATTTTTATAATTTTATATATACATATATATGTATATAAGAATTAAATGTCTATATATTAAATTTATTTTATCTATATAATATATAGATAAAAATTAAACGATCATAATAAATCTTTTTTTATACTTCGATAATTATAAAACGATAAACATACGTGTATTATGAACGTAGATATGTAAATGCACTTTTGATAAAAAAAGAATACACTCACACACACACTCACACACACACATACACAGGTTTGATTGTTTACGTTCACTCTCTGTCCGACGGTTTCGAAAAAAAAAAAGAAAGAAAAAAAAATAAGAAAAAAAGAAGAAAATATCATCTAACCGTTCTCACTTTCGAAACTTAAAACGTAACAAACAGTCAATTTTAACACGACTATGATGACATTACGATATTTGCGATTCTCCATTATTGGACAAATTATTTCTTTTTTTTTCCTTTCAATTTTCTTTTTCACTTCTCCTTTTTGCTTACTTCTCTCCTTTTTCTCTCTCTCTCTCTCTCTCTCTCTCTCTCTCTTTTTCTTTCTCTTTCTGTACTTATCTCTTTTTCCTTTCTGTGAGATTTGTGAGGAAATGAAAAAAAGAAAAAAAATGTCGAAATTGGAAAAGAGAGAATTTGTTTGTTAGATTGTCGATTTGCTTGATTGTTTGGTTTGATGGTTGCTTGCTTGCTTGCTTGTTTGCCCGTGCAAAAAAAAAAAAAAGAAAAAAGAAAAGAAATATCTTTCGTATCGTAGGGACTTGTAACTCCTCTGACTCGTCCAGAGAACAGCCTCTGATAGGTTTAATATCTGTATCCGTGCCAGTCCCCGTGTACCCTCGAACCAATTTTCTCACGCTTTGTATATCGCCGACTCGACATTGTCCAGTCTTGATACTATCCACCTATATCGAACGATTTGTACACCATAGATATAGATACTTATCCTATATATATATATATATATTATATGTTTTATAAAATATATAATATATATATATATATATATATATATATATATATATATATTTCTTCTTTCTTTTCTTTTTGTTTGTTTCCTTCCTTCAAAATATAATAACAATCCTCTTTAGATAAGAATTTTTTCTCTTATTTTCTTTTATCCTCTTTGTTTTATCTTTTCTTTTCTTTTCTTTTCTTTCCTTTTTTTTTTTTTTTCAATTTTAAAATACCACTCGATTACGTTCTATCAGAATTGATTATATTCGATTCCTGATATTATCCATTTTATTTTTATTTTCATTTTATTTTTCTTTTCCTCCTTTTTCATTTTATTTTCATCCCTGACGACATTCTTTTCGATTAAATAGATATCGAATTGTCTATCTATCAGAATTTATCTAATTCGATTCTAAGTATTATCCTTTTTTATTTTATTTTATTTTCATCGGTGATATTTTATTTCGATTAAAAATAACGTTCGATTATGTTCTATCAGAATTTATCTTTTTTTTTCTATATATCTTTTTCCTTCTTTCAACACTTTCGCATATTCTTTTTAAACTTTAACACTTCCAGCAGATAAGATTTACTTTTAATTCAATTTACGTATCAATTGGATATTCTATTTTGAAGATTTTAAAATGTCTTTTGATTCAACGTCGTTCTGTCATAATCATTAAGAATAAACTACAATGATCCTTTTTCGAAATTCTTATCGACGATTTTTCGTTCATATTTTCTTTTTTTTCCCCTTTATTAACATTATTATTATTATTATTATTATTATTATTATTATTATTATTATTATTATTATTGTTATTATTTTTCTTTCGAAATTATTTAATACTAGATTTCAATTAATATTCTCCTTCCTTTGGAATTAATAAAATCATTGATACGCGTACAATCCTATTCCAATTTTGTTTTGCGATGATATTACAATGTTTTATTTGATTTTAATTTTTTCTTTTTTTTTTTTTTTATTTTTATTCTTTTCAATTTTCTGCTCTTTAATATTTCTTATTCGCCTTGAAAAAAATCATAATAGTCATCTCTCTATAATAACGAACGTTTCATTCGAATATATATTCTTTTAACATTTTACAATTTTAAACTTTCTCGATATAATTAATATAAATGAAAAAAGATAAAAAAATTCCCTAAATAGAGTATCTTCTCTCGATCGATTTTTTTCTTTTTTTCTTTTTTCTTTTTTTTTTTTTTGCATTTGTTCTTCCTCTCTTTTCCTCGAAATTTACTTTTTCTTTTTCCTCCAAACCCGAAAAATCTTTTACAATCTAAATCAGATTTTTCCTATGAGTTCTCTCATTAACACGTTCTGTTGTTTATAACAACAACAACAATAACGACAAAAACAACAACAGCAGCAGTAGCAGCAACAATTACGTTTTCACGCTTTCTCGAAATTTTTCTCCCATCTCAAATAAATACATATATATATATATATATATAAATATATTTTTTTAAAATCGAATCTTTTCAACAATCTCCGTCCCTTTTCAACTCACGTAAGACTCGACGTAATGAGTCGTCCAATTTCTTTCTTTTATTCATTATATCCTCGAGTTTAATAATTGTCAAAACGAGAATAGAGACACGATGGATGATGTAATAATAATGATTAACAAAAACAACAACAATAACAACAACAACAACAAAAAGAACTAAATAAATAAATAAGTAAAAAGAAAAAAACAAAAAGGAAAAAAAGAAGAGAAAGAATAAAGGACAGAAGAAAAAAGTCAAAGGAGAAAAAAAAAAGAAAAGAAAAAGGGAATTATCGAGTAAGAGAGAGAGAGAAAGAGAGAGAGAGAGAGAGAGAGAGAGAGAG
>NC_060955.1:23439671-23444671 GCF_910589235.1 Vespa crabro | reverse complement strand
CCAATATTAGTATTAACAGTATTAGTAGTAGCAGTAGTAGTAGTAGTAGCAGTAGTAGTAGTAGTAGTAGCAGTAGTAGTAGTAGTAGTAGTAACAGTTTAAAGAACAATATTGTTGTGATACTAGCTACTGATACATTAAAAGACAAGTTGAGGCCACGCGGCCTCAAGAGAAAAGGTAAAACGGTCGTTTGCTTTGGAGAGAAGGCAGATGTAGGAGAAGAGAGAATTTCCTTTTGCAGTTCCATAGCACGCTATGTGTACGCTATAAATAACTTGGCAACCTCCCAGAGAACGGAAAGTAGTTCGCCTTCGAGTTCCGTAACGAATTCTCAGGATTGCTTTCTGGATCGGTAGCGATACGCAAGTTATACTTGCTTTCGTCGCAATTAATTAATACTTAAGAGACAAGACCGGACACGAACTTCTTACTTTGACTTCCGTACTTTTATCTCTCTCTCTCTCTCTCTCTCTCTCTCTCTCTTTTTCTCTCTTTCTGTCTGTCTGTCTGCCTATCTCTCTCTCGCTCTCTCTCTCTTTAAATTCAATTGCATTCAGTAAGGATCGTTGTACCGAAGTATTTATATATATATATATATATATATATATATATATATATATATATATATATATATGTCGATATTTATTGATATGCTTTCAAGTACGTATTGGGTAATAAAGTATTGGATTGGTGAGAACGAGAAGGTGGTGGGAGAACTGAAGGAAAAGAAGAGTCGCACGTGGCAATGAGTAATGACGGAATCGTCAGTAATTTTTTCTTCCTTTTCTTTCTTATTTTCTTTCTTTCTTTCTTTTTTTTTCTTCTTCTTCCTCCTCTTTTTTTCTATATCTGCGTGTCGTTATACGAACGATAAACACCAATAATGTTTTCCTATTCGTTATTTCATATCCAAATATACTGCGCTTCTTCTATTTTTTTTTTTTTTTCTTATACTCTTCTTTCTTTCTTTTTTTCTTTCTCTTTTCTTTTTTTTCTTATTTCTCTCATTTCTTCTTTTTTAACGATCGAATGATCGAACGATATATTTCCGAATAAAATTATATTTGTAGTTTTTGTTTGTTAAAAATTGATTAATATTAAATGATTCATCGTATTTTCATTGACATTATTTATTGATAATATATTGCTTTGATATATTTTGTTTCTATCGGAAAATATTTTTCGATAAGAAATTAGTAGCTTTTTTCTTTTACAATTATATATATATATATATATATATATATATATATATAATCGTAAAAATTTATATATATATAATTGTTTACATAATATTATTGTATATTGTTCATTTAGTTTTATACTTTACCGTAATTATATTATTTATTTATATAAAATATAATAGAGTACCACGTTATTTTTACAAAACGAAAGAGAGAGAGAGAGAGAGAGTGAGAGAGAAAGATAAAAAGATAAAAAGATATAGAAGATCGTGGGAGCAAAGCTTGGAATTGTCATTCCTTTCAAAGATCGGTAGTACTCGGAAGAGGTTATCTCGTAAGTGTAATTCGAACGCATGAGTTATATGAATCGTTCGAACAGGAAGTAGAAAGAGAAGAAGAATGAAGAAGAGAAGAAGAAAGAGAAAGAAGAAGAAGAAGATGATGAGGAAGATGCAAGGACAAAACTGATAAAGATGATGATAAAGAGATAAGGAGAGATTTACATGAAGGATAAAAGAAAAAAAAAAGAAAAAAGAAAAAACAATTTCTAACTTGATTTGAATTCGTAAACAATTCGTAAATCTATTTCTTATAAAATAATATTAACGAAAGATTAATTGATTAAAAAAAAAAAAAAAAGGAAAAGAAAAAAAAAAAGAAATCATAGTTAATAGTTCCCGTTTTCGTTTTTCCTCCATTCAACACATCGAATTATTAATATTATTCGTTGTATTTATGATCAAATTTTGGACATTTTGATTCAATATATATTTGCATCGATAAACAATTGTTAATTAATTTATTTATTTAGACGGACGATCGATTTCTTTTATAATCTGTTTTATATATTTTTTTTTCTTCCCCTCTTTAATATTTCAAAGAATTCCTCAAATGAATTATATTTCGAACTGAATTGTTTATGTATATCTGATAATGATTTAAATTTAGTGCTAGATAAATTGATATATAATTTATTATTTATAGTGATAGTTACAAAAAATATCTAAGTATGAAAACTTTGCCGACTGTGCATGATCGAGCCAAGTAAGTATATATATATATATATATATATATATATATATATATATATATATATATATATATATATATATATATATTATATGTATGTATGCATTTTTAGACGATCCTTATTCATCCTCGTGTTACTACGTGCGAGTCATTGTTCATTGAAGAAATTAAACTCTCTTAATGACATTATAACTCTTTTCTTTTTTCTTTTTTCTTTTTTTTTTGTCTCTTTTCAATTAAGAGTATAAAGATTAATTTTTTTTTAACAACGAAGATATAAATAATACTAGTCAAATATCAATGTACAAAACAACAATGGCAAAAAAGTAATCATTTCCTTGATCAACTCAAAGATAAAACAAGACGTTTCTATCGATCATTTTTATCATCGATAAATCCTAATCCGTATGGTCGATGATTCGAAGGAAAAAAAAACGAAAAAAAAAAAAAAATTCATGATTATTCAACATAACACACAACGTTTGACACACAACGTTAAGATAGATCTTGATCGATGTCAATGACGATCTACATATACGAACGACGAGAAGATAAAAGAAATAAATGTCTTCCTTTCGTCGATTTAAAGTCAGTCAAAAATGTCCTTTTTTTGTGGAGTAATATACCAAAAAAAAAAAAAGAAAAGAAAAGAAAAAAAATAAGAAAAAAAAAGGAAAGAAAAATCAAGGCGAGGGGGTGGGGAAGGAAAGAAAAGGGAGAATAAAAAAGAAATTTCATGAACTACAATGAACGATTTCTAAAGTTCGAATAAAATTTATCCATACTCATAATCGAATCGCGGATGGATGAAACACGAGTCCCTCCTCGTACGTTCGTATTCGTGTCCGTCGCCGTCAGCGGGTCAAGATCACGTTACAATGACGTCGACGTAATAACGAGAGAGAGCAAGAGAGAGAAAAAAAAGAGAGAAGAAAAGAGAGAGAGAGAGAGAGAGAGAGAGAGATTAGAACGAGTAGCAAAGAGTAAAAGACTGAAGGGACACATCTCTCTCTCTCTCTCTCTCTCTCTCTCTCTTTTTATCTATCTGTCCATCTATCTATCCATCTCTCTTTTTCAAACGAATGAAACTCGTCCTCGATGTTCGTCCTCGTCAATTCGCTAACAACAATTTCTTCTTATTCTTATTCTTCTTCCTCGTCTTCTTCTTCTTCCAACATCGTATGTATAGTTGGTAGTAGTATCATCATCATCATCATCATCATCATCATCATCATCATCGTCATCATCATCATCATCATGATGATGATGATGATGACGATGATGATGATGATGATGATCGTGTCGGGAGGACAGCGAATAGTGCGACAGTGACAAAGAATAAGAGCAATTGAGCCGAATTAAAGGGACCAATTATGACGAAGAAGACAAGGAGAGATGGGGGTCTACGGTTAGGCAGACAGCTGGGTACGCACACTGACTGAGACACTGACTGAGAATCTAACTGAGACTCTCTTCTGAATCTTTTCTTTCGACGATCATCCATCCCATTCGCCGCCGCTTCGTGCAAAAGCGTGGTGTTAATGTTCAGGGTGAGAACGAAGAACGACGCGATCTTGTTTCGTTGGACACGTCATTCCTCACAACCAGTACGAGGAATCACACTGTTTCTTTCTCTTTCTATCTCTCTCTCTCTCTCTCTCTCTCTCTCTCTCTCTCTCTCTCTCTCTCTCTCTCTCTCTCTCTGTCTCTCTGTCTCTCTCTCTATCATTCTTATTCTCTCATAGTCGTTGTCCTATAGTTTGAATCTTATCACGGGATCTTCATGCGATATACATACACACATACACACACACACACACATATATATATATATATATGTATGTGTGTGTGTGTGTGTTTAAGTACAAATGGCGATATCGTTTGAAAAAATTCCTTCTTTTCTTTTTACTTTATTTTTCTTTTTTTTTGTTTTTTTGTTTTTTTTTTTTGTTTTTGTTTTTTTACTCCAATAGGAGTAGGAGTAATTCGATCGAGAATTATTCGAAACGTATATCTACGTATCATTCACCGACATAGAATTTCTTTCTCGAGATTATATAGATACATTGTACACGTGTATTATCGTGTGGAATAATAAAAAAAGAAAAAGAAAAAAAAAGAGAAAAAAAATTCCAAAAATGACGAAGACACGGAGCAATATAGAAAGAAAATTATTTTCACTTACCTCCTGAGAAAAGATCCTGGGGATTAATCCAAATAAGCAAGAGACGGCAATAAGATGTACAGCGAGTAGAATATCGAAATTGAATGAGATTAAGACGGCGACGACAATGGTAGGGGTGTAATCGTACGTATATATATATATATATATGTATCTATATATCTATATCGAAGGTTAGAGAGAATTCTTTCTATCTGTACTCTCCGACGTCCCTCGTACGCGTTCGACTTTCTTCTGACCGCGGCGTCGCGACGTTCCGCGTCTAATATAGAGAGACACCTCGCAACGGGTGTTCGCCGTCGGCGCGCTGCCACCACCGTCTTCGTCTTCGTCCTTGTCGTTGTCGTATATCGTTGTCTTCGTCAACGCCTATCGTAAAAACATATCCTACCCTTTCATCGTAGATCTCTTTTCTCTATACACCCCCTGTGGGGTTTCTCACCAATACCTTTAACCTCTCTCTCTACTGTCGT
The DNA here is from genome assembly GCF_910589235.1 of Vespa crabro. Taxonomy (NCBI): domain Eukaryota; kingdom Metazoa; phylum Arthropoda; class Insecta; order Hymenoptera; family Vespidae; genus Vespa; species Vespa crabro. The sequence continues at coordinate 23,439,806 of NC_060955.1, read as the reverse complement.
TCATTCGTTCGTTCGTTCGTTCGTTCATCCTTCCTTCATTCGTTTCTTACAATCTCTTTCAATCCCCTCCTATCAACATCCATCCACCCTTCTTACCCTTCCTTCTCCTCTTCCTCCTCCTTCTACTCCTCCTCT